>NW_015171596.1:133611-135976 GCF_001447785.1 Gekko japonicus | reverse complement strand
CAAATGGGGATAGATACAGGTTCAGAGGCATTTTCTGAGTGTCAGAGGCTGTAAGCTTTCATTGCCCCCCCAGACATTACCAGTAAGAGACAGCAAAGACACACGTAGCTGTCAGAACCCACAGCCAACAACGTAGTACACGCTTATCAGGAAAGGTAATACTTTATTGAAGAGCTATAGATGCATTAACATAGGATTTCGCCGCTGCTCAGCATCGGATGGTCGCCATGCTTCTGAGTCCTGAGTCTTTGCACGCTGCTGCTGCTGCACGCTGCCATCACACCACGCCGTTGTTCTCGCCGTCTCTCCTGTGTCCGGAAGGGAAGGGTGCCCCCTGCAACCTAGAGCAGGTACCCATTTATCTACTTGCAAAGACTTGCTTTCGAACCGCTGGGTGGGCGGGAGCTGGGACGAGGGCCGGGAGCTCACCCCGGCTGCGGTGGGTCTCGAACAGACTTATGTCTGTTCGCTGATGGAATTACTTGCAGGCTTTCCTGCCTGTGCCACCGCTCCCTCTATATGAGGTAGCTCTCATACTTTTAGTAGTTTTCCAAATTTTAAGCCAATCGTCCATTGCAATACCGTGATCTAGATCTTTCATCAATGATATCGTATTGGGTATTGGGAGCTATCCTTCCTGAACTAAGACAAAAATGTGTGAGCCAGAGGCTAAAAAAAATTGAGCTAGCTCACACTAACTCAGCTTAGAGGGAACATTGGTGGGAAGGTACCGACTGCATCTTAGGAATAACTTTTTTTACAGTAGGAGTCGTGTGACTGTGGAATCGGCTGCCTAGGGAGGTGGTGAGCTCCCCCTCCCTGGCAGTCTTGAAGCAGCGGCTGGACAAACACTCCTGACAAAGCGTGCCTGGACACGAAAGCTCACATCTTGAATAAGAATGTGTTGGTCTTAAAGGTGCCACTGGACTCTTTGTTGGACAAACACGTGTCAGGGATGCTCCAGGCCAGGAGTGGCCAAACTGCAGTCCAGGAGCCGCCTGCGGCTCTTTTGCATAGTCTCATTTAATGCTAATAAAAAGCAACTTTGCACATTTTTCAATAAAAAATATGTGTGTGATATTTGTTCATGTCTTGTGGCTCTCAAACATCTGATGTTTATTCCGTGTGGCTGTTACCTTAAGCAAGTGTGGCCACCCCCTGCTCTAGGCTGACCCTGCCTTGAGCAGGGGGTTGGACTAGATGGCCTTAATGGCCCCTTCCAACGCTGTGTGATTCTGTGATTGTAAGAAGCAGCAGCAGCAGCAGACACCCCGGCTGAGGCGGGAAGAGGCAGAGGAAGCCCAGAGGCAGGTGAAAGGCTGGTTATTCTCATTGGTCTGAGTGACGACAACCATCCAGAGGGGTGTATCTCAGCCTGTCTGGCTCAGCAACTTCAGGGACTCTTCCTCCAACTTCAGTGACTCTTCCTCCAACAGTATGATGAATATGATAACAATGAATAACGTTTAGGGCACCAAAGAAAAGAAAAACAGCAGATCTCCACGGCGCACATTTTGCCGCATAAGCAGCATCCCCCGGTGTGCAGGATGCATTTCCTCGTCGACTCTCATACGATGCCACACAGCCAGAGGTCATTGCTGCATCCAGCGTCCTCCCCTCGCTTCCCGTTCCCCCCGCCTGTCACAAGGAATCAGTCGTTTTCTCAATATAATCCGGCGACTTCACTTTAGCGGTTGACCTTTTTATATCCACTTGACGCAAACTCTCCGTACATCCCGGGCTTCGTACAAAGTCTGACTAGAACCGCTGGCTCCAAAAAGAAGGGGGATTAATCACGAGACTTTAAGCAGGCCCAAACAGGAGCACAAAAAGGGTTTAACTTATGAGATGAATACAGGGTTGCCAACATCCAAGAGGGGTCTGGAGAACTCCTGATTTTACAGCTGTTCTCCAGCCAACGGAGATCAGTTATCAGGGAGAAAAGGGCTGCTTTGAAGGGTGGATTCTATGGCATTACACCCCGTCGAGGACCCTCCCCAAACCCCGCCCTCTCTAGGCTCCACCCCCCAAATCTCCACGCATTTCCCAACCCAGATATGGAAACCCTATATGAATGTCATCACACAGTTTTGGACAATGGAAGCTCTTATAACATCAACTGCTGAGACTAACCCTGCCTTGGTACCAGGGGTCATTTCCTGCAGGAGCACACAGGAGCGGAGCTCCGGCAGTAAAGAGCCCAGGGGGCGGGCACATGCAACAAGCCCCACCCCCTGCTCCCAGCAGCCCTCAGTCAGAGCAAGAAGCAGCCAGGTAAGTTGCAGAACCCGGCCCCCCAGTCCAAAATAGTCCAGTGGCACGTTTAAGACCAAGTTTTATTCAGGTACAAGCTCTCCCTCCTCTG
>NW_015171596.1:131301-133161 GCF_001447785.1 Gekko japonicus | reverse complement strand
TGGCAGGGAAACCCCTGCCCCAGAGGCCCGTTCCCTGTCGCCGGCAGATTGGGCTCTGGGGAGAACCCCACCCCCAAAGTACGCAACGTGCACGTCACCAGGAAGTGATGTGACCATGCTGGGCATGCTGGGGGCGGGGCCATGGTCATCCGAGGGAAAACTCTATGGTTTTGCCTCGGATGGTCGTGGCCCCGCCCCCAGCGTGCCTGGCGTGGTCGCGTCACTTCCTGGTGACGTGGATGCGGCGCGCACGTGCTCCAGGATCGACCCAGGAGTTCCCTGCTTCAGGACGAGGTACGACTTGGCAACCCTAGCCTTGCACGCAAAAGTTCATACCTTGAATAAACCTTTGTTGGTCTTAAAGGTGCCGCTGGACTCTGAATCTGTTCTGCTGCTTCAGACCAATACGGCTGACCATCTGGATCTATCCCCGAGTAACACACGCTTCCAAGCAAAAGAAGGCTTTATTAAAGGAATGCAGGGAAAGTATTTAAAAACGAGGCATATAGTTCAGTGGCGGTGTTAGTGCACAAAATAACAAAGCTATCTGACTGATGGAACTTCTTTTCACACACGTCGGATAATGCACTTCCAATGCAATTGACACAGAGAGTACTCCATTTTTCTGTGTTATACCTCTGAGGATGCCCAGCCACAGCTACTGCCTAAATGTCAGGTCCAATGAAATACAAAAGTGAGAACACAGTACAATGTACATAAACCAAAAAAGGCACTGTATAGATAAGACAATCCAGGGCACTATACCGAAGTGCAAAGCAGAAAATAATATTTATACAAAACAAAATGTGTACAAACTGCTACAACATGGTGTATACAAATAACACACAACAACACAGAGTGTCTAAAGGAAGCCGGCACAACAAAGGACATGGGACGAAGACTCCGGATTCCAATCTTTGTTTCGTTGATACTTCTTCAGTTGTACCATATAGCTTCATCTAGTGCTCAATATACAGAAGCCTTCATGTTATTGTGCTGGGGAAAATATCCACAGTTCACATCAAACGAGTTTAAGCAGGGCAACCGATTGTCAGTAGAAAAACATTCATACATTGTCAGTAAGCCTCTGAAGAAGTTGTGTGCTATTTGTATACACCATATTGCAGCTGTTTGTATGCATTTGTTTTGTATAAATATTCTTTTCTGCTTTGCACTTCACTATAGTGCCCTGGATTGAGAAACGTCAGGTCCTGGAATGCCAAGACCACGGCCAGACAACCTGGAAAATCAGCTAATGAACTCCAGCCATGGAAGCCTTCGACAACACCAGGGGTCATTTCCTGCAGGAGCGCACAGGAGCGGAGCACATGCAACAAGCCCCGCCCCCTGCTCCCAGCAGCCCTCAGCAGAGCAAGAAGCAGCCAGGTAAGTTGCAGAGCCCCCCCCTGCCCCCCCAGTCCAAAACAGTCCAGTGGCACCTTTAAGACCAAGTTTTATTCAGGTACAAGCTCTCCCTCCTCTGTGAGAACGGATCTGCACATCCCCCCCCCCAATAGCTAGCAATCCAAAACAGTCCAGTAAGACCAGGTTTTATTCAGGTACAAGCTCTCCCTCCTCTGCCAGGACAGATCTGCATGTCGCCCCCCACCCCCAGCGCCTCGCTTAGTGGTTCCGGATCCCCGAGAAGTACGATATGCTGCAACAAGTGCTAGATCCTTCTCAGTGGCGGCCCCTACCTGGTGGAATGAGCTCCCGGAAGAGATCAGGGCCCTGCGGGATCTTAAGCAATTCCGCAGGGCCTGCAAGACGGAGCTCTTCCACCAGGCCTTTATGTAGGGGCCACCGCCCTTGCCCTCTCCTTCCACCACTACCAACGGTGGAAATACCATCAAAGTTGGA
>NW_015171596.1:119187-131259 GCF_001447785.1 Gekko japonicus | reverse complement strand
AGTACTTCCCCCTCCACACCCACAGTGACCGCTGTTCCATGCCCAGAAGATGACAACAAAACCTCCAGGATTGCTTCCGGACCCCAAAGTGGCAATCGGCGTTTCCCTGGGCGTGTCAGGAAAAGGTCACAAGGACTAAGCGCTGATGCAACCCTTCCTGCCCTCCCTCTCGTGATCTGCCGAAGTTCACAGAATCATAATAATAAATACAGCGGGACCACGGACATTCTACACTCAGTGAAACACACCACAAAATATCCCATGAAATAACTATGTTCAAGGTCTGCTACCACTCAAGGTTTTTCTAAAGGCGTATGTTTAACACAATGCATAAGTCAAAAACAATACATGAAATAAACGTTCCAGTTAGCTTATGACATTTAACACTAAGGCTTAGAAAAATACAGAAAAAGCCTTCCCAGTCAGGCCAATGAATAGGCTATACACAGTCCATAGATACACTGTGGTCTTCTTGATTTTTTCTCAGTTGCCAACTTCCAGGTCTGCAAGGAGGCTGTAACGGGCTGGCTGACTTCTCTTGTCGGCCGCGAGAGTTTCGACTATGTTTCTTCTTCAGAGCCAAATTCTTATGGAACCATACTGTTTAAACATTCTTCTTTCTCCCAAATGGGCTCATACACTCCTAATGACCTGTGCCGTGACGACGTCATCCAGGAGTTATGTCATCATGCCGCCGACATCAGGGGGTGGAGCCCAATTTGACCATAGAGTTTTGCCCAAAAACTTGAGTGTCACCCCTGCAACGTCAGTGATGTGATGATGCCACTTCTGGCTGATGCAATTACATCGCTATGGGGGCGTTTGCAAGCAGGGCTCCCCCCGCCGGACAGCTGGCCAGCAGCGGGAAGGGGCCCACAAAAGTGGGAGAAGTCCTACCCGGACTGGGGCCCCGGCAACCCTACCCCGCATACTGCCCAGCAGCGGGAAGGGGCCCACAAAAGTGGGAGAAGTCCTACCCGGACTGGGGCCCCGGCAACCCTACCCCGAATACTGCTAATTTCTTAGCAGCGGTAGTGGCTCCAGAGGAACAGAGAGCAACAGAGCTTCTGGGGCGGTGTTGCTCTGTATCCTTGGTGCTTGGGGGGCAACACTGGGAGGGCTTCTGGAGTTCTGGCCCTCCTGGTGGACCTCCTGAGGGCTCCTGGGTGATACAGAATGTTGGACAGGATGGGCCACTGGCCTGATGCAACATGGCTTATCTTATGTTCTTATGTCTGGGGCTGTGATGCTCTGTCTTACTGGTGCTCAGGGGGCAACAGTGGGAGGGCTTCTGGAGTTCTGGCCCTGCTGGTGGACCTGGGTTTGGGCCACTGTGTGACACAGAATGTTGGACTGGATGGGCCACTGGCCTGATGCAACCTTGGCTTCTCTTATGTTCTTATGTTCATCCTGTCCCCATTTCGCAAATCTTCTTACCACTGTGAAACTGGCTGCTCTTCCTCCTTCCCACTACAGAAGCCACGGGGCCATGACCCCTCCCATTCCAGGAAACTGGCTGATGAGCTTATATGGGACAGACAGATGTTTCAAGACCCTGCGAAATGCCCTGGCAGTTTCCAAAAGACTGGGCGTTTGCAAGACTGCGTGATTTTTGAAAGCTGTTTCAATAACCCCCCAAAAGCGGTAAACATTATTAGGATCCCAGGATTAAGAGGCGTAAAGTTGGCTAGGAACTAGGCCACTGAGTCCACTGCTGCTTTTCTTGTTGTTCAGTCGCACAGTCGAGTCCGACTCTTCGCGACCCCATGGACCAGATCACGCCAGGCCCTCCTGTCTTCCGCCGTCCTCTGAAGTTGGCTCAACTTCATGTTTGTTGCCTCGATGACACTGTCTAACCATCTCATCCTTTGCCTTCCCCGTCTTCTTTGACCTTCAATCTCTCCCAGCCTCAGGGTCTTCTCCAGGGAGTGCTCCCTTCTCATTGGGTGGCCAAAGTCTTTGAGCTTCACTTTCATTATCTGGCCTTCCAGGGAACAGTCAGGGTTGATTTCTTTTAGGATTGACTGATTTGATCTCCTTGCAGTCCAGGGGACTCTCAAGAGTCTTCTCCAGCACCATAGTTCAAAAGAATCTATTCTTCGGCGCTCGGCCACTGCAGTTAGATCCTGATAATTTTTTAAAAGAGAGAAGATGGTTCTCTGGGTCCTTCGCCCTTGGTTTGGCCGTATCTCTGAACAGCGGCCTTGCCGGCTGAAGTCTTGTTTTCTACAGTGAAGAGATTTTGTGTGGAAGAAATTCTGTGGCCGCGATGTTCCTGGAGGCAGACTAAGGCTGCCGTTTTGGGATTAGGAGATTCGGGGCTGAAGCATGATGAGGGGAGGGACTTCAGCAGGGCATCGTGTCATGAAGACCAACCTCCAAAGTGACCATTCTCACCAGGGGAACTGACCTCTGTTGGCTGGAGACCAGCTCTGATTCCAGGAGATTTCCAGCCCCTACCTGGAGGTTGGCAACTCTAAGGCAGAACTAGACGAGGAGTCGCAAACGAGAGGTCCCCAGCTTCATATTCCACTTGAAGAAGAGGAAGAAGAGGAAGAGGAAGAAGAGGAGGAGGAGGAGGAGGAAATTGGATTTATACCCCGCCCTTCACTACCCAAAGTTGTCTCAGAGCGGCTCACAAACTCCTTCCCCTTCCCCTCCCCACAACAGACACCCTGTGAGATCGTTGGGGCTGAGAGAGCTCTGACAGAAACGGCTCTTTTTCAAGGACAGCTCTTATCAGAACTATGGCTTGCCCAAGGTCATCCAGCCAGGTGCAAGTGGAGGAGTGGGGAATAAAACCCAGTTCTCCCAGATTAGATTCTGTCACTCTTAACCACTACACCAGACTGGCTCTTAGATACACAACACAAGAGCAGAAGGCATCTGTCTTCAGGGGAGAAATCCTGAGACGGATGATGCTTCACCAGTTCCTCCTGTTTCTCCTCTGTCGCTCTTCCTCTAGCTCAGGGGTGTCAAACATGCGGCCCAGGGGCTGGATCAGGCCCCCGGAGGGCTTCTATCAGGCCTGCACTGGAACTGGCTGTCTTCTGCTTCTTCTTCCAGTTTTGCTGCTGCTGCGTCATCATAGGTTTGCGGCTTACACACCTGAGCAGCAGACTCAAGACAGCAACAGCACAGACATTTTGATGCTATAATTCAGAGCAAGAGGTGTCCGTTATCAGACACTGTTAAATAAACAAAATATTGCAAGAGTGCTATTGTTTTAAGCATGTTTTTATTTTAGGTTAAAAAAAACCTTTGTGTTTGTGCCCTTTATAAAGTTTATCTCTCTGCTACCTTGCATTACATTTTATGACACACACGGCCTGGCCCAACGAGGTCTCATTTATGTCACAGCCGGCCCTCAGAACAAATGAGTTCGACACCCCCGCTCTTAGGTTGTTACTTGGCCGGGTACCCACATACATTTCCTTGACAAAGGAGGGAGGGGAGAGAAACTGTCGAAATGTAGAGGGAATGATGTCCGCCCCCTAGGTTCTTGTTAGAATTGCTGCAGCTCCACTAGATAATGATGAAATCAAATTCTAAAATAGAACTGCCACCTGCCCCATTAACTGTGGGGAGCAATGAAAATATGACTCCAGGTATGGAGGCTGTGACCTTTTACATGGGTAGATTCCTTTACCTAAACGTTATTTTGTTGTTGTCTCTAATGGAATGACAGCGGTTATTTTAATGAAGCTTTTAAAAAAGTAACGCTTCCCTTCATTCCCCCCACCCCTGTCAAGTCACTGCTGACTTATGGCGACCTCGTAGGGTTTTCAAGACAAGAGATGAGCAGAGGTGCTTTGCCATCACCTTCCTCTGCGTAGCGACCCTGGACTCCTCTGGTGGGCTCCCATCCCAAGCACTTAGCTTCCTAGCTTCCAAGGTCAGACATGATATGATATGATATGATATGATGATGTGATATGATAACCATCTTCAAGTACTTGAAGGGCTGTCATATAGAGGATGGTATGGAGTTGTTTTCTGTTGCCCCAGAAGGTCGGACCAGAACCAACGGGTTGAAATTAAATCCAAAGAGTTTTCGGCTAAACATTAGGAAGAATTTCTTTACAAATAGAGCGGTTCCTCTGGAATGGGCTTCCTTGGGAGGTGGTGGGCTCTCCTTCTTCGGAGGTTTTTGAACAGCAGCTAGGTGGCCATCTGACAGCAATGTGGATTGTGTGAACTGAGGCAGATCATGAGACGGAGGGCAGGAAGGGTTGCCTCAGTGCTTAGTTCTTGTGGCCCTTTCTTACATGCCCAGGGAAATGCTGATCACCACTTTGGGGTCAGGAAGCAATTTTTCTCCAGGCCAGTTTGGCTGGAGATCCTGGAGGTTTTTTTGTCATCTTCTGGGCATGAAACAGGGGTCACTGGAGGAGGGAGGTATTTGTGAATAGCTTGCATTGTGCAGGGGTTTGGACTAGATGACCGTGGAGGTCCCTTCCAACAATATGATTCTATTATTCTAAGATCAGGAGAGCCTGGACCATCCACGTCAGAGCTGTATCCCTCCATAGGAAAACAAAATGCCACCCCCCCAAAAAAAATCATCCTGTTTGACAATGATATCCTGCCAGTCATTTGGAGGACAGAGAGACTCGCAGAAACAACTATGACTGCCCAAACAGTACTCAGTTCCATTAACACAAAGGGGGGAACACAGCAATGAAAGCAAAAATTAACATTCTGCTCCAAAGAGGAAATATGGAACGGTGACTATACGTTCTCCAGAAACGAAGTGAGGGGCAATGATAGGCGGCTGCATACGATCCCTGCCTGCCCAAACAGACTGAGCCTTCCAGCGTGAGATGTCAGAATCCGACGGGCAGCAGAAGCTGCAGCCACACTCCCGGTCTCGCTGCCAACCAAACAGGCACACAGCTGGTCGCCCAAACAGACGCAGCAGATGGGAAAAACAGCCATTCGGTACACAAACAGCTTTGGGAAACTGTGCGTGGCTTCGCACGCCAAAAAAGAAGCACAAGGAAGAAAACATCAAGATAGAAACTTCATCCAACGG
Organism: Gekko japonicus; assembly: GCF_001447785.1. Lineage (NCBI taxonomy): Eukaryota > Metazoa > Chordata > Lepidosauria > Squamata > Gekkonidae > Gekko > Gekko japonicus. The sequence continues at coordinate 126,224 of NW_015171596.1, read as the reverse complement.
AGGTGTAGACTTGCGGCTGTTTTTGCAAAATCGTTCTGGGTAGAACGCCTCCCTTCTGTTCCCCGTATTGGCGCGCCAGGAGGAGCAACCCGCCAGTAGGGGAAATTGTGGGAGTGTTCCTTGTGCGCTTGGCACCGTATGGGGAATGGGAGATACCGTAGTACTTTGCATTCCTTGCCACCACTCTGGGCCACGCCACTAAGTGAGACACACGTGTTGCTCAGGATTGTGTCTGCTATGGTTGCTTGGCAAAGATGTCCCCGCATCCATCAGTCCCTAGAACAGCTTCAGGTGAAATATGTCAAACCGTGCTTCGCTTTGCTCGCTTTGGGTTGCCATAGTTATTGGGGGAAGGGAATTCTTGCGGGGAGGGGGGTGAGTGAGAGAACGGGACCTTTGCTTCTAGGAGACATAACTTTCCTCGCAAGTCATACCTCCTTTCCCAATCCCAGGAACAGGTTCTTTGAGAGCTTTTTTGAACCAGCTTGAGCTGCAGATAACCAAGATGTATACTTTCTACTTGGAGGGAATGAAGGGTCTTCTATTTGAAATCTGTATCAAGCTTGTACCCACCAAAAAGCCTTCAGTTCTAACACAGTAACTTTCTGGATCTTGCCCAAGCATGCCAGCAACTGGTCAGCCAGAGCGGAGGGCCCAACACAGGAGTGGAACAGACCAAGGGGTCCCGAGAAGCTGAACGATGGTCCCAGAGGGCCACTTCGGCCCACTACAGCCTGAATCACAGGGCAGCACTCACTTGCCCTTCAGCCAAGGTCAGGTGAGGGTGGGGGAAAGGACCTTGCATGGCCATTGGGCCATGCAAGGCAGGAACCAGGCAACAAGAAAGCCAGTAGATGAGGAAGTAGACTTTGTCGTCTCTCCCTTTAAAACACGGAAGATGACTCAGCGCTGGGGGGAGGAGCAGATGGCAACCTTCCGCCCCCTCATTGGCTATGAGAGCCAGTTTGGTGTAGTGGTTAAGTGCGCGGACTCTAACCTGGGAGAACCGGGCTTGATTCCCCACTCCTCCACTTGCACCTGCTGGATGACCTTGGGCAAGCCATGGTTCCGTCAGAGCTGTTCTCTCAAGGGCAGTTCTGGAAAGAGTTCTCTCAGCCCCACCTACCTCACAGGGTGTCCGTTGTGGGGAGGGGAAGGGAAAGGAGTTTGTGAGCCGCTCTGAGATTCCGAGTGAAGAGCGGGGTAGAAATCCAATATCTTCTTCTTCTACAGCTGGGGCGGAGCTCACAACTGAGGGGGTGTGGCCCCACCCTGCCGCACTGTAGCTATGCCCCTGTGTCTACAAACGTGTATGGTACCAGTCCTCACAATGGTGGCGCGAACTCCTGACCATTCACACACAAAAATTAAAAAATACAGAACTCATTTTTCAAAACAGACCTTTCCGGGCATCTGAACTGGGATCCTTGTTATATTGTGTTAAGTGCTGTCAAGTCTCTTCTAACTTATGGCGACTCTCCAAACTAACATTCTCCAAGACATCCTATCATCAACCACGGCAACGTAAAGGGAACACCCTGATGAAGGATGAACTTTGAGACGTTGTAATGGCAGAAAGTGAAGAGGACCTTAAGAGCCTCTTGCTCAGAGTAAAAGAGGAGAGCGCAAAATTGGACTTGAAGCTCAACATCAAAAAAACTAAGATCATGGCATCTGGCCCCATCACTCCTTGGCAAATAGAAGGGGAAGTCGTGGAAGTAGTGACAGACTTCACGTTCCTGGGATCCCAGATCACCGCAGACTGTGACAGCAGCCATGAAATTAAAAGACGCCTGCTACTTGGGAGGAAAGCGATGGCGAACCTAAACAGCATGATAAAAAGTAGAGACATCACCCTGCCAACAAAAGTCCGCATGGTCCAAGCAATGGTATTCCCAATAGTCATGTATGGCTGCGAGAGTTGGACTATAAGGAAGGCTGAGCGCCGAAGAATAGATTCTTTTGAACTATGGTGCTGGAGAAGACTCTTGAGAGTCCCTTGGACTGCAAGGAGATCAAATCAGTCAGTCCTAAAAGAAATCAACCCTGACTGTTCCCTGGAAGGCCAGATAATGAAACTGAAGCACAAATACTTTGGCCACCAAATGAGAAGGGAGCACTCACTGGAGAAGACCCTGATGCTGGGAAAGATTGAAGGCCAAGGAAGACGGGGACGGCAAAGGATGAGATGGTTTTCATGGCATCCGGCTCCATCACTCCTTGGCAAATAGAAGGGGAAGTCGTGGAAGTAGTGACAGACTTCACGTTCCTGGGATCCCAGATCACCGCAGACTGTGACTGCAGCCATGAAATTAAAAGACGCCTGCTCCTTGGGAGGAAAGTGATGGCGAACCTAAACAGCATGATAAAAAGTAGAGACATCACCCTGCCAACAAAAGTCCGCATGGTCAAAGCAATGGTATTCCCAGTAGTCATGTATGGCTGCGAGAGTTGGACTATAAGGAAGGCCGAGCGCCGAAGAATAGATTCTTTTGAACTATGGTGCTGGAGAAGACTCTTGAGAGTCCCTTGGATTGCAAGAAGATCAAATCAGTCAATCCTAAAAGAGATCAACCCTGACTGTTCCCTGGAAGGCCAGATAATGAAACTGAAGCTCAAATACTTTGGCCACCCAATGAGAAGAAGGGAGCACTCACTGGAGAAGACCCAGATGCCGGGAAAGACTGAAGGTCAAAGAAGACGGGGACGGCAAAGGATGAGATGGTTGGACAGTGTCATAGATGCAACGAACATGAAGTTGAGCCAACTTCAGAGGACGGCGAAAGACGGGAAGGCCTAGCGTGATCTGGTCCATGGGGTCGCGAAGAGTCGGACTCAAGTTGGGTCTTCCTCTTTTCCTGCTGCCTTACACTTTCCCAATCATTCTTGTCTTTCCCAATCACTCTCGTCTTCTCATGATGTGACAAAAGTACAATACTTTCAGTTTACCCATTTCAGCTTCTAGGGAGAGTTGGGCTAGATTTGGTCTAGAACCCACTCATGTGTCTTTCTGGCAGTCCACGGTATTCGTAAAACTCTCCCCTGACACCACATGTCAAAAGGATCAACGTTCTTCCTGTCGGTTTTCTTCACTGTCCAACTTTCACAACCATACACGGTAATGGGAAATACTGTGGCATGAATTAATTTGGTCCTGGTCACCAGCGACACATCCTTACACTTAAATACCTTTATCTAGCTCCTTCAAGGCCGCCCTCCCCAGTCTCAAACACTGTTATGTACGGGGACCGCCTCCAGGGGTCCGCGGACAGGCCAGAGCTTGGATCCGAAAACAAAGGAAACTTCGGATCCTGTATTCCCCAGCCCCAACCAATAGCCACCTTGGCGGGACATTCAAACCCTCCAATGGGAGTGGGGGGGGTTGCTGGTGGATATGTATATAGTTGGCCCTGTTGGCCATTAGAGTTAGTCTTTGTCTTTGTTAAGTACAATAAACGTGTGCTACAGTATGTCGTCGTCCGAGTCCTCCATGCGGCGAACCCAGTACTTTTCAAACACCATCTGATTTCTTGGGTGCAATCTCCCTTTTGGTTGGTGACGGAGCCAAGAGACAGAAAAGACTGGACAATTTCAATTTCTTCATCGTCAGCCTTAAAATCGAGTCATTCCCCCAGCAGGCATCACTGTCGTCTTCTTGACATTCAGCTGTGATCCTGTTCTGACACTTCCCTTGTTTCGTGCACAAAATTTACATGCAAATTCCTATTCATTAAAATACAATCCAAATTTTGCCCCGGAAGAAAATGACGGCTCTGTAGCCTGTTTTTGTATGAAACACACACACCACTGAAGAGTGATAAAGACCAGCAGCGAGACATCAATTGCATCAGTTTCACCAACTGACATTCAAAAACTAAAACAAGTTAAAAACCCGAAGACGAAAATTGCAGATTTGTTATTTATCCCGCTTGACAGCCATATTTAGCTTGTGAAGTTATTACTGTACTGGTAGCATTTGCACAAAATAAAACAGGAAAATGCCAAGCCAGTGTGGATGGAACTACAAGCCTGCGTGAATAATGACAATTCAGTAGACTGTAACGAGGACTGGAATTCAATTTTGGCATCCATGCGCCTCGGCAAAGCTAATTCAGCGTTTGTACTCGGGTCAAACAGATGTCCCGTTCTCCCTCCCCAAAATAAGTGCAGTCTCTCAATATGGGAGAATTGATTTGAGAGTTTTAAAACTTTAAAAGGAAGAAGCCGCTTATAAGTCAAACCAATTAGACCCGTTTCTGCATTATTAGCTGGGAGGGGCAATATAATTGAGGATATGTAGATTTGTAATCCTGACAGGATGTCTTTAAGAAACGATTCTTTGAGAGACGGCACCAGCTCTTGAAGGCAGATACTTAATGAGCTAATACCCTATAGAACAGTCTCCCAAAGGAAGTGATGGGGATCCCCATTGCTTGTGACATTTAGAGCGGCCGCGGACAAAACGCTATTAAATGCTCAATAGAGGATTTTGCCTGGAGATTGGATAGATGACCTAACGGGTCTTTCTCATCTCTAGCCTCTACGATTCGAGTGCTCCAGAATGGTGACACCACTCTTTAAGATTACGCATCGTGTGTGATTGACAGCAAGTGGAAAGGTGCTAACTTGATCTAGGTACACAGTGAAATCGCAGCCCTGCGCAATGAAATTAAATGCTTCAGAAATCTGCTCATGTAGAGCTGGTAGTCCTGAATTTTTACCTCATGTTTTGCTGCATTGTGATTTTTATACTGAGGAACTCTTTAATTAGTCCTCTTTTATGGACGTTTAGAGGAGGAGGGTTTTTAGAAGAAGAAGAAGAAGAAGAAGAAGAAGAAGAAGAAGAAGAAGAAGAAGAAGAAGAAGAAGAAGAAGAAGAAGAAGAAGAAGAAGAAGAAGAAGAAATTGGATTTATACCCCGCCCTTCACTACCCAAAGGTCTCAGGGCGACTTACAAACGCCTTTCCCTTCCCCTCCCCACCCCACAACAGACACCCTGTTAGCTTTATGTCTTCATATAACTACTACCAGTTTGGTGTAGTGGTTAAGAGCAGTGGACTCTAATCTGGGAGAACCGGGTTTGATTCCCCACTCCTCCACATGAAGCCAGCTGGGTGACCTTGGGTCAGTCACAGTTCTCTCAGAGCTGTTCTCTCAAGAGTAGTTCTCTCAGAGCTTTCTCAGCCCCACCGACCTCACAGGGTGTCTGTTGTGGGGGGAGGAAGGGATAGGAGATTGTAAGCCGCTCTGAGACTCCGAGTGAGAGGTGGGGTATAAATTCAACCTCCTCCTCTTCCTCCAATAGCTAGGTACCGCTTACCAGTCACAAGGCTCGGGGAACTGACTGTCAATAACTCTGGATCATTCCCCTTTTTCTTCCTTCTTTGAACTTCATGATTATCCATTTTTGTTATTTCCTGATGTTGTGTGATCTGGTTATGCCATTTGTAACAAAAGCCTACCAAAGTTTTCTGATTTGATTTAGTTTGAGTGTCAGGTAGCCCGGTCATAACTCTGGAAAGTGGAGGGGTGCCCTCCTTTTTCTGTCTCAGCTCTCTCCAGCACACCAACTGTTTGCTATCTCATACTTGACCTTGTAGACGCTCCAGCTGCAGTTTACTCGGCTAGGAAAGTTAACAGCTTTTTTGCTTTGCCCGCTTGCTTTGCCCACACGCGCGAGATGCAACCATTGGTTCATGCTTACATGGGGGGGGATGTTTGATTGTAGTATACGTCAGAGGCCCTAGTACTGACGACCATATCTGACACAAGCTGTACACATGTTCTTTAGTACTGGACTCATCAATAAACAGTTAACTTCTTATGAAGCCCTGTGTGGTATGACCCGCCTAAGGAGCCAGACACTGAGATGCTAACTTGATCTAGGTACACAACAGGGTAGGTCGTATGCAATGGAAATTAACTCTTTTGGGATCAGGGTACCGTAGAGACTTTGGGGACTGTCGGAACATTTCAAACGAAAGAGTCATTAGCATGTGGAATTCACCGCCGCAGGAAGGGCACGAGAGGAGAAGAGATAGAAGCAAGAGAATAAATGGAGCGTTTTTAGAGTTTGAATATGGCTGGGAGGCCTAATGGCAGGGTTTATTTCCCCCCCCCAAAAAAAAAAACTGATTTGTGAACGTGCCAGACATCTCAAGAGTATGGACTACAGGATGAGAACCCAGCAGACATACTCCCCAAAAGGATAAGGATGTGGGATTAGGCAAATGAAAGAGGCTGAAGGTGTAAAACCAACAGCACCGATAACAAGCATCAATGACGACAAAGATTCAGGTTGAGTCACCATGTTGGTCTGAAGCAGCAGAACAAAGTTTAATTCTGGGTGTAAGGTTTTGTGTGCATGCGCACACTTCTTCTAATCTGAGGAAGTGTGTGTGCACACAAAAGTTTATACTTTGAACAAAATTTTGTTGGTCTTAAAGGTGCCGCTGGACTCAGACTTTGTTCTGCCGATAACGAGAGTCCGTAGCAGAGAGGGACAGAACAGCTTCTGTATCTAATTTGATTTTTTAATGGAGCTCAAAACAAACAAACAAAAAACAGTAAGAGAAGCTCATGTTTATACACACACACACACACACACACTGGGGCGGGTGGGGGGGGGGGGAGAATCAAATCTAGAAGGATCTCTTTTCTCAAAGACCGGAATGCCTGTGACTATCCTGAGGCTATGGAGAGTGTGGCTCCATTCCATACTGCGGTTTGATTGCTGCCTTTGTTTTTCTTGCAACCGGAGAGTTGGGTGAGCCAGTCCCTCCCTGTTAGAAGCTTAGTTTTCAAACTAAGCCTCCAAGACTGAATCCAGATTTTGACACGGCAAACCATCACTGGATGGTTTAAATATTTCCAGACTATGCTGCTTCCCTGATGAACAGTCATTTGTGGAAGAAACCATAGGCGTGATCTTCGTGGGGGCGGCGGGGCTTCAGCCCCCGCCGAAATTTTCAGGAAGGTGCTCAGCCTCCCCCGGGAGCCACCCTTGCTCCTAGCAAAGCAATGCCTCTGGCCCAGCC
>NW_015171596.1:88489-119015 GCF_001447785.1 Gekko japonicus | reverse complement strand
GAGGAGGAGGAGGAGGAGGAGGAGGAGGAGGAGGAGATTGGACGTATACCCCGCCCTTCACTCGGAGTCTCAGAGCGGCTTACACACTCCTTTCCCTCCCCCTCCCCACAACAGACACCCTGTGAGGTGGGTGGGGCTGAGAGAGCAGAGAGAGCTCTTTCCAGGCATGGGGGTGTGGTCTAATTTGCTAATGAGTTTCTGCTGTTGGGTGTGGCCTATTATGCTAATGAGTTCCTGCTGGGCCTTTTCTACCAAAAAAGCCCTGATTAAGTTCATCCAGCACCACAAGAAAGCATAGCATATGTACGTTTTACAAGCACCAGGAGAGCATACCCTTTAAGAACTAAGAGAATTCAGATACCGTAAGAAATATGGGGCAGGGAGAGGTGGAAGAAAGATAACCGTGACACACCATTTAAAAATAATAATAAATTACCACCACCCTTCTCTGTCCTTCAGAAGTAAACCTTGCCTGCATCAACAGACTTTGGAAACCACAGCACCTTAGCATAACATACCGTTAAAGGATATAGCCCTGGATCCTAAGAGACCACCTGAGTGGGATGAGTTACTGGAACTCCTCTCTCCTCCCCCTGACCCTGCAGCCCGACACTCCTGAGAAGCTGTTCTTGAGGGTCGTGGATGGAGCCGGAGCGATTTGTCTTTGCAATGTTCCCTCTAAGCTGTGGAGTCATGTGAGCAAGAATTCTACTCTGTGAGCTACCAGCATTAAAGTTGTGAGCAAGCGATTGGGCTGCTGCATAGATTAGTTTGCTCTGGAGCCCTCCTCCCTGAGCGAAGACAAAAACGTGTGAGCCAGAGGTTAAAAAAACCCTGTGAGCCGGCTCACACTGACTCAGCTCAGAGGGAACATTGGACACCGCCCCCGCAGGAGCTCTTCCAAGACTGGAGCAAGAGCTAGTGGAAAGGTGGGGGGAGGGAGAGGAGATGATCTCTGATGATTCATACTTCCTGTTGCAATCTCCCCCCCCCTCCAATTCACACAAACCACATCCCACTCCAGTAAGACTACGGTTGCCACTGCCAGGCGGGTCCTTCGGATCTCCTGGAATTACACTTGGTCTCCAAGCAACCGAGATCAGTTCCACTAGAAGAAATGGCAGCGCTGCTGAGGTCCCCCCCCTCCCGAAACCCTGCCTTTCCTAGGCTCCACCTTCCCCAAATCCCAACCCAGAGGAGGAAACCCTAACCTAGCTGCCGGGAAAAGGCTGAGTGGTTCATGCTGAGAGCTGCTGCCACTCACTTTGCCAGATCCATCCCATAAAATATCAGGAAAGACAGCAATAATCCTCCCAGAAGCATTGCTTCAGTAAGGGAAAGTTGTTTTTGTCAACCCAGAGATTCATAGGTAAAGGTTTCCCATGCTCAAACACCAGTCGAATCTGACTCTAAGGTTGCGGTGCTTATCTCCGTTTCCAAGCCAAAGAGCCAGCACTGTCTGAAGACTTCTCCGTGGTCATGTGGCCGGCATGACTAAACGCCAAGGCGCATGGAACGCTGTTACCTTCCCACCGAAGCAATGCCTATTTATCTACTTGCAATTGCATAGAATCACAGAATCATAGAATGTTAGAGTTGGAAGGGACCTTGCAGGTCATCTAGTCCAACCCCCTGCACTCTGCAGGAGCACAGCCAAAAGATAGCCCTACATACCTACAACATACCCGAAAGATGGTCGTCGTCCAGCCTCCACTTGAAAACGTCCAGCGAAGGAGCATCCACCACCTCCTGAGGCAGTCTGTTTGACTGCTCAACCACTCTTACAGTTAGGAAGTTTCTCCTGATATTTAGCCGGTATCGACTCCCTTGTAATTTCCACCCATTAGATCTAGTCTTGCAATCCAAACGAAGAGAGAAGAGATCTGCTCCATCTTCTACATGACAGCCCTTCAAATACTTGAAAACTGTAATCATGTCCCCTCTAAGCTTTCTCTTTCCCAGGCTAAACATACCCAACTCTTTCGGCCTTTCCTCGTAAGACTTGGATTCCAACCCTCTCACCATCCTGGTTCCCCTCTTCTGGACACGCTCGAGCTTGTCAACATCCTTCTAGGTCCCTTTCACATGTGCTGCTGTCAAGCCAAGTCCCTCCCATTCTATATCTGGGCCTTTGATTTTTTTTACCTAAGTTTAAGACTTTGCACTTATCTTTATTGAAATTCATGTTATTTGTCTCAGCCCACTGTTCCAGCCTATCTAGATCATTTTGAATCCTGACTCTGTGTTCTTCAGAATTAGCAATCCCACCCATCTTCGTGTCATCTGCAAATCTGATAAGCATCCCCTCTATGTCTTCCTCCAGGCCTTTTATAAAAACAATGAACGACACCAGGCCTAGATCCGAGCCCTGCGGCACTCCACTCGAGACTTCCCTCCACGTAGACGCAGAGCCATTTACGAGCACTCGTTGGGTACGATTTTTCAACCAACCATGAATCCATCCAACAGTTGAACCATCCAGCCCACACTTAATCAGCATATCCTCAAGGATATCATGAGAAACTTTGTCAAATGCTTTAATGAAATCTAGATACACTATATCCACAGCATTGCCAGAGTCAACCATTTTAGTAACTCTGTTGAAAAAGGAGATAAAGTTGGTCTGGCATGACTTATTCTTGATAAACCCATGCTGGCTACTACCAGTTAACTCATTCCGTTCAAGGTGCTCACAGACAGAGCGTGGTTTCTTGCTTTCGAACTGCTAGGTTGGCAGGAGCTGGGGCCAGAGACGGGAGCTCACTCCGTCACGTGGCACCCAGGTCTCGAACTGCTGAACTACTGACCTTCCGGTCTGTGTCTGACACACAATCCGACCTTTTTTCTTTTTCTTACAAAGATGGTTAGATTGTGTGTCAGACATAAAAAGGAAGAAAAGAAAAAACCATACGCATCAGAGACATCTTTTTAATCTCAAGAAGGACTCCAACTTTATCTTGCCTTTTTTCCCACAACTTTTCCAGCACCTCGTTTGTTTTGGCACCGCAGAGCCGTTAATTAAACCAAGTACGCCCCAGAACCACAGAGACTGTCAGAGCCATTCCCGATTCTTCCCTCCTTCCTTCTGCACGCAATTCACACTGCATAGAAACAACTTCTAATTAATGAACGTTTAGCAGTAAAAGAACGAAATGGCTTAAAAGCACAAAACAAACTCGACGGTTCCGGAGAGTTGAAACGTCTTCTAAAGCTGCTGCTTCGGTAGGTAGTCCAATATCGAATTAAATCTTCACTGCACTGCAGCCTGACCAAGAGGGATAGATCCGTTGGATTGCGCACTTTTAATGAAAGCAGACTTGGGGAGATTGGCTTTGTGCAGCATTTTTTAGACGGCACTTTCCTTAAAAGAAGGACGGGGGTCCCCCAATCTTTTTGAGCCTGTAGGCACATCTGTGATTCGGCCAATGCTATGCTGGGGATTATTAGGAAGGGTATTGAAAACAGATCAGCCAATATCATAATGCCGCTATATAAATCAATGGTGCGACCTCATTTGGAATACTGTGTGCAGTTCTGGTCACCACACCTTAAAAAGGATATTGTAGCTTTGGAAAAAGTGCAGAAAAGGGCAACTCGAATGATAAAAGGGTTGGAACACTTTCCCTATGAGGAAAGGTTAAGGCGCTTAGGGCTCTTTAGCTTGGAGAAACGACGACTGAGGGGTGACATGATCGAGGTTTATAAGATTATGCATGGGAAAGAGCAGGTAGGGAAACAGGTACTTTTCTCCCTTTCTCACAATACAAGAACTCGTGGGCACTCCATGAAACTGCTGAGCGGTCAGGTTAGAACGGATAAAAGGAAGTACTTCTTCACCCAAAGAGTGATTAACACTTGGAATTCACTGCCACAGGAAGTGGCAGCGGCTACAAGCATGGACGGCTTCAAAAGGGAATTAGATAAGCATACGGAGCAGAGGTCCATCAGTGGCTATTAGCCACAAGGTATAGATAGGGACTCTGGGGCAAGTGATGCTCTGTCATCTTGGTGCTTGGGGAGGGCTTCTAATGTCCTGGCCCCACTGGTGGATCTCCTGATGGCACTGGTATTTCGGGCCACTGTGTGACACAGAGTGTTGGACTGGATGGGCCTTTGGCCTGATCCAACATTGGCGTCTCTTATGTTCTTATGTTCTTATGAGTGGCTACTGCATAAATCCGTTTGCTCTGAAGCCGTCCTTCCTGAGCGAAGACAAAAATGTGTGAGCTGGAGGCTAAAAAACTGTGAGCGAGCTCACACTAACTCAGCTTAGAGGGAACACTGGTCAGGAAGCAATTTTCTCCAGGCCAGGTGTTTTGTTGGATTTTTTTGTTTTGTTTTGGCCATCTACTGGGCATGGAACAGGGGTGCCTGGGGGCGTGGGGGGGAGGTAGTCGTGAATTTCCTGCCTTGTCCAGGGGGTTGGACTAGATGACCCTAGAGGTACCTTCCAACTCTATGATTCTATGATCTTTGGGCTATGGTGACATCAATCTAGGTTTGCCCCAGAAGTGTTATTGTTGTGCTTGCGGCAATGTGTTTCTATGTCCCTGCTCCCCCTGCCCCCCAGTCTGACAACCCTACCTACTTCCTGATTGTTTTAACTGGAGGTGCCCGGGATTGAACCTGGGCCGTTCAGCATGCAAAGCAGATGCTCTTACCGCTGAGCTACGGCTCCATTTCCAAAAAGGGTAGGCTAGCATGACCGCCCAAACATATTTTGCGCTCTCTGCTTGCTTACAAGGAAACAGTCTGAGAAGTGGGGAGTCACGCAAGCAGTCACTGCTTTGGAAAGCAGGGACCATTACTGAAAAGTCCTTAGACTAACGCAGTGATTCAGCTCTAAGACTTTATTTAAGGTTCAGAACAAGACAAGTTGCTCGGCTCGCAGGCCGGCTTATATGTGCACAGAAACCCACATCCCGAACACACCCCACCCCGTGTACTGGTTATTTACAGTGGCCGAGAGTTCCATAGGCTCTCGGCCCGGAGCCCAGCCCCCCCTATTGGTGCGGTCTAGGATCCGCAGAGTCCATTGTCCTTGGCAGTGAAGCTCGACGGCTTCTGGTGATGGCGTGGAGCCCTTGCCTCACACGCGGTCGGGGCTGAGTATATTACAATTACCACAGAAGCAATCACCACATTCCTAGAGCCCTACGAAGCGCTATCAAATATCAACGGGAGGGGGGGGATTAGGAAGAAGCTGCCATCTTTTCGGTTGACTAATTCAGACACTGAAGAAATGTAAAAGATAGAAATGAGTGAAAAGCTACCAAGGATATGGCTTGTGATAGTCAGGGACAGCATCGGCATACCCCCAAGGCAGGGAAGATGGTGGGTGCGTGCTGACAACCAGCTGGGGCGGGGTGGAGTTACTGGCACCAGGAGAGGCCTAGCCCGACATCTCAGTGCCTCTGCCAGCAACGCGACGTCACTTACAGCACGCTTCCAGAAGTGACAACACAGTGTCCCAGCAATGCAGGGACACTCTGGTATTTGGGCACAAACGCTACAGTAGAAACCATTTTTACCACCGAGTTCCCACCCACCCCCCAAATACCAGAGCATCACCACGTTGCCACGAAACAGTGACATCACTTCCAACGCAGAAGAAGAAGAGATTGGATTTATACCCTGCCCTTCACTCGGAGTCTCAGAGGGGCTTACAAACTCCTTTCCCTCCCCCTCCCCACAACAGACACCCTGCAAGGTCGAGAGCTCTGACGGAAACTGCTCTTTGCCCAAGGTCATCCAGCAGGTGTAAGTGGAGGAGTGGGGAATCAAACCCGGTTCTCCCAGATTAGAGTCCGCGCATGAAAAGTACTGAGAGCGTAGAGTGATTTCAGCAAGAGTACTTTTATTTAGCAGGAACAAGACAAGGAACGCCGGCTCGCAGGCCGGTTTATATGCGCTGTAAAACCCACCACCAAAACACACCCCCTACTCTCTACTGGCTATTTACAGAAGCCGAGAGTCCCATAGGCTCTCGGCCGCGGAACTGGCCCTCTGATAGGTGCGGGCTAGGATCCGCTGGGCTATTGTTCTCAAGGAACGAAGCTTCAGGCTTTTGCACAACCGCATGGCCCAACGGTCGCGCACGTGGTTGAGGCGAGTACATTACAGCGCCCTTAACCACTACACCAAACTGGCTCTCATAGCCAGCAACATCACTAAGACACTGGCCTAGGCCTCCCCTGCTGGTCAGCTGATTGGCAGCAGGGGGCGGGGCCGGAGACAGGGAATACCCCATCCTCGGTGGGGGCACGGTAACCCTAGCAACAGCCGAGGCCCGAGGTTTCTGGAGGGGCCTGTTTGCAAGCCCTCCTGTTCCCTGTGCGGAGAGGGGGACCCTGGGAACTCTCTGTCTTACGGTGGCATGTTTCTCAAAGCTTATTTCCGACCTTTGTTTTAATTGCTCAGCTGGTCTGGTTGAAACTTCTAACAGTAAACTGAACTCCCTAGACTGGATTAATCCAATTTGGTGACCACATTATCCAAAAAAGAACATTTGCAGTCAGCTGGTCTAAAATATATGTTCATAAGAAAGCTACAGTAATTGTGGCGTTGACCTTTTAGCGGGTGTTTTCGAGAACCCTAATAAGATAATATTTGCTTTGCAATTTGCATTTAGAGTCATTCTTTTCTCTGAATGAACTGTAACAAAACTTCTTTCCTTCTTCTAAACCTGAAACTCAGTTGTTGTTATGGGGGGGGGGGGGGTTTCCCCCTACCATGGGAATTGTGCCATTCATATTTCTACCTCAAAGTGTGGCAGATTGCAGAAGCTAAACACAACACTAACCCATCTCATTCCTATGCCTTCCCATTTACATACGAAGTGCCGCTGTGATACAATACAAACATATACATAATGGATTCTACCCGCTGTAAGAGGCTTTCTGTGACTACTGACATATAGTAAGCTAATAAAGCCCAGCTGTATTTCTCACTTAATGAGCAGATCCTCCAGCATTCGGCTTCCATTCACTAAATGTTGAAAACGGGTACAGTGACAATCAGTGCCAAGAACAATAAAAGACACAAAAGCAAGAAGTCGACTGCAGGTGAACAGAAATGGGAACATACACTCCGTCGTAAATATTTGCATGTGCGTGAGTGTCATTAAGCCGCTTCCAATTTACGGCAATCTTATGGATATCTGTTTGACTATTTATTATTTTATTTTTCGTATTTATAGCCCGCCCTTCCCGCCAGCGGGCTCAGGGTGGGTAACGACATTTCAGCATTGCAAAAAATATAATGAAAGATTTAAAAAACAGTACTATACATTTAAAAGGTGGTCGTAGCCCAAGGATAGAATTAGCTGGTTGTGAGAGATTCCCTGGCCCATTGATAATGGGTGACCGCTGGCCAGATGTTAATTAATGGGTGACAAGGACAAGGCCCTACTCCTCTGGATCCCAGGGCCACGAGGCAACCTCAGGGAAAGGCCTCGGCCTCTCTGCCCTGTTGTTGGCCCTTCAGAGGAATTGGTTGGCCACAGTGTCAGACAGGATGCTGGACTAGATGGACCACTGGTCTGATCCAGCAGGGCTCTTCTTATGTTCTTATGAAGGCCTCGGCCTCTGTGTCCTGTTGTTGGCCCTCTAAAGCAAGGGTTTCAAACATGCGGCCCAGGGGCCGGATGAGGCCCCCCCCCGGAGGGCTTCTATCAGGCCCGTGGTGGAACTGGCTGTCTTCTGCTTCTTCTTCCTGTTCTACTGCTGCTGCGTCATCATAGGTTTGCAGATTACAGATACACACCTGAACAGCAGACTCAGGATTGCAACAGCACAGGCATTTCGAGGCAATAATTCAGAGCAAGAGGCGTCAGTTATCAGACACTGTTAAATAAACAAAATATTGCAAGACTGCTGATGTTTTTTAAAAAAAGTTTTTTTAAAAAACCCTTTGTGTTTGTGTCCTTTATAAGGTTTATATCTCTGCTATATTTTATGACACACGTGGCCCGGCCCAACAAGGTCTCATTTATGTCAGATTCAGCCCTCATAACGAATGAGTTTGACACCCCTGCTCTAGAGGAACTGGTTGGCCACTGTGTAAGTGTCCCGCCCACAGTCCTGGGCGGCCGGGCGAATCACACCACGGAGGCCAGGAAGCCTTGGGGACAGAGGGGAATGGCCCCGAACTTACCCAGACAGCGGTATGGCAGCAGGACACCGGAGGACCAAGCCAGACGACGGACACAGAACGGAGCCCATGACAGCCGGAGACGCGACCCGGTGCGAGCCCGAGATGGCAGCAAAGCCACAGAGACGCCTGAAAGTTCCAACCGGGCTTGCACGAAGTCAGCGGCAGGGCGCGGCTTGGAAGCTAGAGAAAGGACCGGCCGGGTATTGGAGCAACGCGGAAGCGGCCAGAACCGGGCGGGGCAGCCTCAGCTCGGCATCCCGAGCTTTAGTAGGGGGCGGGGCCTGGGCGGAAGGGAGGGCGGAGGAACCAGGCGGGAGGATAAAAGGGGGAAGGAAGGAGGCAACCGGGGAGAAGAACTGGGCTGGCCAGCAGACGCAAGTACAGAGAGAGAGAGAGAGTGAGTGGCGAATAAAGAGGTCGCAGAGTCAGTGCCAGGTGGTTGCAGAAGGTGACATAACCTTCTACACAGAACCACAGACTGAGGTCTTCCCTCCTCCTTCCACCTTTATTCTCCCGTGGGTTGCGGGGCTCCCGTTCGGAGAGCGAGAAGACCGGGAGGAGACGCCTGCCTCCTACTCCCTCAAAGCTAAAGGATCGACAGTATCAAGAACCATCCCCCTGCCTGACCAGAACGGCGACTGGGGGTCAGTCAGGGTCGCCCAGAGAGAACCCTGACAGTAAGACAGGATTCTGGACTAGAAGGACCACTAGTCTGCTCCAGCAGGGCTCTTCTCATGTTCTTATGAGGTACAGACTCTGAAGCTTTCAGATCATTTATTTAAAACATTTATTAGCTGCTTTTCTTTCTCCTAAAGCCAGCTTACGATATAAGCAAAATACATGCAGTACACAAAAATACATCAAGATGGAGACTGCTGACTTGCAAATGATAATGAAGCTCAAGACAATGTGTCCCCCTGGACTGAATCGAGACCTAGGTTTCCTGTCTCATTACCAATGCTGATTTCTCCATGCCTACTACCCTCCTGCACATCACACCTAATCCAATCACGCCTGCTATTGCCATTCACCTGCTACTGTAATTTGCCTGCTAATGTCATTCAGCATCTGATATTACTCCACTCTCCAAGATATAGGGGACAGATGGACTCTCGTTCTAGCTGTATCTGAAGAAGTGAGCTGTGACTCACAAAAGCTCCTGCCCTCCCTCAAATGTTGTTAGGCTTTAAGGTGCTACTGGACTCTTCTTCTTTTATACTGTTACAACATACACACACACACAAAAAAAATCAATACCAAAATTCCGGATTGCTTTAATTAAATGCGGTCCTAAATAAAATCACCTTCAGCTGCCTCCTAAAGATCGAGAGTGAGGGGGCCAGGTGCAGATCCACGGCAGATCCCAACAATGCACCCCGTGGTGATTTCAGTAGTTTGCAATGGAGGCAGGTACAGTAAGGGGAGCTGTCTCTATAAACTTGAGGTTCCCCTCAAGTTTGCAGGGAAATCTTAAAAGTTAAAAAAGGAAGAGAGGAAATAAATTTTTTAAAGGTTTTAAAATGCCAGGATCTCGTGAGATTACCCCATGAGAGCCCAGCAGCCATTTTGGATTGCTTAGGCAAGCAGAAGGCTTTTTCCATGTTGCTTACATTGAACCTGTGATGGACCCCCTTTGGGGCCAATCTGAGGAGTATAAAATCATTTCTTTATTGTCTTCTCATAATATAGAAATTCTTGAACCTGTAGCCAAAAAAATTTATGAGGTGTCTAGGAGGAGAGGCTCATATTGAGGCAATTCGGAATGTGCGACACACACACACACACACACACACACACCGGCTATCTTGAGGCTTTATGCTGCCCGTTGTATTTTATCTCTTATGCCAATAAAGGTATTGTATTTGTATTTGTATTTTGATTGCTTAGGCAACCACAGACAACAACCGATTGTTGCCCAGGTCATCCAAAATGGCTGCTGCAGCTTCATTTCGAAACCAGAGACGAGTCAGGGGAAACTAGGAGTGAGAAGGCGGCAACTGGAGTAAGGGAGGGAAAGTAGAGAGAGGAGAGGACAAATAGGGGGATGAGCTCCCCTCCCCACGAGTATTCACGACTCTGCTGGCTGCACATACATAATAGTATGAAGCAAGCGTTCACGACTCAACAATCCAATACAATCAACGTGCTCGACGGATTTCAAATAAAAGTCTGATACGTTTCAACCAGTATCTTCAAGAGGACTACTCGCTGTATGTACAATTATCCAGTATAAAGCACACCATTTATCTCCACAGGAAGAAGGACCCACTCCTTCAAGACTGATGCACCCGGTAAGTGCCTGCCAACGTTATTCGTCTTTCTTATTCGCACGCCCAAATATTCATACCAGCAGAGCAGAAATCAATAACTGTGGTCATAAGAACCCCTCAAGGAAAATACAGAGTATGCAAGAGCTTATTGTGCACGCCCTCTCCATCGCGATCTCAAACATCAAATGAAAGAGGCAACATCACGATTTGATCCCTTCTTCTTCTTCTTTGGGGCCTTTTTTCTTTGATTAACCCAAAACTTTTAACACCACACTTGCAACATAGTCTAAGTAGGGCTCTTTATGTTGGAGGTATTGGTTCCATACTGAAATATATTTGTTTTATAAAATGTATATGCTGCCTGTCTAGAAAGCTGTCATGGGCTGGATCCAAAGAACTCTGAACACCACTGACTGAACAGATCGTTCCCTCCCCCTTGTGTTCCATAGCCCCACCCGACGTGACCCAAAAGTCAGGGAAAGCTGGCAAATAGAATGGGGTGCAGTGGAGTGACTGTAGCGGAACAGGAAAAAAACCCACTGAAATTGTGGAAACCACTCTAACATGACTTCTTTCCTGCAAAGGGATACTTTGGATCCAACCGAATGCTTATCAATCGCAAACCAGCATGACATTTGGTTTTTTTCGGTCACAATGCTGGGCTCTTCCGCTTTCTCATTTCTATTGCTTCTGTGTTCTTATCACTTCCCCCCCGCCTGCATGTGTTTCGCTCCCTCTAGTTGTCGGTTCAATATTCAGCGCTGTATGCCCGACATATTTACATAAATCTGCAGAGAAATACGCCGGATATACAATGATGTAATATCGAACTGAACACTAGAGGGAGCAAAACACACGCGGAAAAGGGAGGAGAAAACCACACCAAAGCAATAGGGACGCACAAGCAGCAGAAATGAGAATGCAGAAGAGCCCCCTGAGTAGCTGACTCGTGTTATCCACTATAACCAAGGCTGCACGTAATCCACAATTCTGTAGAAGAAAAGAAGTGACGGGGAGCGTTATACTGGCCACAGAATCCACCTTCCCAAATGAGTGTCGGAATTCTTGAGAATGAAGGTTACTGGCTGGCATAGTCGCAGATAGATTCTCGAAAGCAATCACCAGAAAGGCTGGATGAGCCCGGGGTTGAAAGTGTGGGACTTCAGGGCCTTGTCTAATTCCTTGCCGATCCCCATGGCTAATCAAAACAGGATACATGGTACAAAATAAACATCATTGCAAGACACTGAGTGATATTCAAAATTATCGCAATTTATACCAGTTAACTCGGGACATCATTTTAGCTTTTTAAAAAAAATGTAAAATGCATTCAGCAATAAATGCTGCCTAACTGAACAACCTCATTTTCTGTAATCAAGCCCAGCTTCCTATGTGAAATACCGTACTGGTTCTTTTTCATACAAATCTATTCTTGCAATCACTTTCGCTGGAGAGGTTCACTGGTTCACCGAAATAATTTTGAACATTTAGCTTATTCCTCTAGTCTATTCTCTTTAAAAACTCATGATTTTCTATCGATTGCAAATAAAGTAATCGTGCTGTCCTTGGTCACATTCAAAATGCTGGCTGTTACAATACCCTCTCAAAGAGAATGGATATAAACAAGAACCTCCGTCTGTGTTACAGGAAAGTGGCAGATGGGGAACCCTCGTGTCACATGCCAATGGCAGGAGTGAATCCCGGTGTTTCATACAGTGCTGGGTTGGCAGAACCATTCATCTGCTTGCTTTTCATGCTTCCAGTATGGATTTGCTCTGCTGCTGCTGCGAGGTATCTCCAGCTAACAATGCCTTACCTGTTCATTCATCCCAGCGACTTCTCATTCACAGAGTACGGGAGTCTAACCTAAAGGCATCTTTCTTTCTTTTTTTAATAAGAATTTTTTATTTTATATCAAACAGACAAACGAACAAACATAAATACATGTAAGTTTGGGGATTCCATATACACCTCTGGAGAAGGAGGAGGAGGAAATTGGATTTATACCCCGCCCTTCACTACCCAAAGGTGTCTCAGAGCGGCTTACAAACTCCTTTCCCTTCCCCTCCCCAAAACAGACACCCTGTGAGGTAGGTGGGGCTGAGAGAGCTAGAACTGCTCCTGAGAGAAAAGCTCTGACAGAACTATGGCTTGCCCAAGGTCATCCAGTAGCTGCAAGTGGAGGAGTGGGGAATCAAACCCAGATTAGAGTCCACGCACTTAACCACTACACCAAACTGGCTCTCTATGTTATATCCAGTTTGCTACCTCCTACATTGTCTACTTATATAGTAACCATTGTTTATCAGCATACATTTTTGTAAAAGTATTTTGCATTATAATGACACATGTATAATGTATTCTATGTTTTCTTCTAATATAGTTGAACGTCAATATTGTTCATTTATTAACCTAAAGGTTCCTTCATGTGGTATTTAGAACAGAAGTCTCGTTTTAAAAAGCCTTCACATGACGATGTCAGCACAGGGCTGCCCTAGCATATATAAAGCAGTGTACCATGTACACAGGAGCTACTGCATAGGACAGAGGGCCCCAACTTCGTCCCCGTGGGCACCATGATGCCCAACACGTTTCCTGCAGTTCACAAGTGTTAAAGAGATCTTTTTTTCCTCTCTGTTTCTAAACAAGGATGAATCAGAAGCAAAACTCTCTTGTGTCGCAGCTGTTAGTCCAGGAGATAAACTGAGTCTTGGTTCTTTGGGCATGTTAAAAATCCAAAGAGACGGATGCTAGGTAAGAGATAAGACAGCAAAAGGTCACAAAGTGACCAGCAATGGTGCATACCTAACTAGTGCAAACAGGGGTCATTTCGTAGAAAAAGAGGTGCAGGGGCTCATTAGCATACCTATTAGCATAACTCATTAGCATATGCCATGCCACCTGACATCACCAGAAGTGTGTCAGAAGGGGAAGCAAAAAAGGAGGAGAGGCATCTTCAAAAGCCTCCCCTCCCTTTCCCCAGCCGGCCTACCAAGGCGGGTGGGGGGGGGAAGAAAGAGAGAAGGGGTTTAAACCTTCTCTCTGGAGTCGCGCAGCAGCAGCGGCACGATCTTTCCATTGTATTCTATGGGGCCATAGGATCCAATAGGAGATTGCGCTGCTGCACGACTCTAGAGAGAAGGAGTTTAAACTTTAAACCCCTTCTCTTTTTGCTTCCTCCGCGAGCCCGCTGGGAGCTGGGGGCGGGGCTTGCCACCACCACCATTTGTCGCCGCTCCGGTTCGTTCCGGCCCCAAATGAACCCTGAGTGCAAATATGAAAAGCCACAAAGCTACCTTCACAACATTGATTTCCCAGTGATGTGCAAAGATCAGAGAGTCCTCCGTTAGGTCTTGGCCCAATAAAGATTTTCACATAATTTCTGTGCGGCTCAGTCCTCCTTTAGCACTTGCATGTGCTTCTACAGAGCAGTTTGGTTTGCACATGGAAGATGATCGCAACTAACTCAATACAGAGAAATCTTTGGAAAAGCCATTTCTGCTCTCATAAAGAAAACAAAACCCTGAAAACCCAGAATGAGCACTGTGGCCGTCTTCACATTCAATCGGGAATTGTAAGAATTGTCTCCTGGCTGAAATAATTCTTCGGAAACGTTAGAAACAATAACAGAAACTTGGCTTATTATAAAAAAAACCCCAAAAACAAAGCAACTGGTGTGTATTTCCAGGCCCTTTGTATTCCACCGTGAAAACATGGGCATGCTATTTTAAAGTTACCAAGCAGATGTTGCTAAGGGGAAATAACTCTGTACTGTAGCACTCAGTCAGTGATCTCTAATGTGGCATATGCAGTATATGCCCTGCTACTCACTTCTCGAGGGATAATATCCAAAGAGGGTCTTGAACATAATAAAGAAACCGCAAACTAACAAAGCAGCAAAGCACTCGGCTTATCCTGGGCAGCAGTGCCAGAGCTAGCAAGAGAATCTGGGGGAACAATGGGGGGAATGGCATTGTGCAATGTTATTTTTACCACCGCCCCATTGAGTGTTGGGGGGGGGTGCACCAGCAGCCCTTGGCATGGAAATGGTAACCCTAGAGTCACGTGCTCTCAGCTTGGCCACGGACGCAAATGTCCTTCTGTCTCTGGGTACTGCAACCTCCCCCACGTGCCAAGTCAATCCTTCTCTTTGGAAACTGAAACCAAACAGTCTCTCTTTCCCCCAAGCAAAGCACCAGTCCTGGCTTCCCTCAGCCTCCACAGTGCAGGAGGTAGTTAAGGGGAGTGTTAAATCCTGGGTTCCATGGATGGTCCGACCCCAGGCCTGGTGATCAGCTCTCCTTTATTAGTGATTCAGCAAGAACAAAAAGCCAAAAGCCAGGGCGACGGCCCCGTTTAAATAGCATGCAGCTCCACCCACTTCCCAAAACGGCTACCAACGACAGGCCATTGTCAGAACCATTACTTTCTCATTGGCCGCCTCCAGAGTCCTGGTGGGCTTTTGTTATAGAGGTCTAAGATCAGCCAGTCTCTGGTAGAAATAGTCCTGGAATGTTCCAGTCCCAATACATAACAGGGAGGCATCATTTTCGCACTTAACAGGGGGGGAACCAACTCCGTCCTAGGAGGACTCTTGGCTTGGAATGAGCCAACGGTCTGTGACTGGGCCCGTCCCCTCAGTTTTGTGGTGGTGCTACGGTGGCCAGCTCTGCCTTGGGAGATTCCTGGAAACTTTGGGGGCGGAGCCTGGGGAGGGTGAGGTTTGATGGGAGGGAGGGGCCTCAGAGGGATATGACCGAAGAGAGTGATAGTTTCCTCAATGGGCCTTCCTTCTGTTTCCCTTTTTGGCCACTCCCCAGTGCTAATGAGTATTCCTTTCTCTGATGGATTTGTACTATGTGCACCATCTGTCTATTATTATTAATGAACTTTGATCAGTTTCAATTTTTTTTAAAAAAATAAATAATTATTTCTGACGTCGATTCCGGGTAAATTGGTGGAAACCATTATTAAGGAAAGAATTAGTAGGCACATAGATGAACAAAACCTATTGAGGCAGACTCAGCACGGTTTCTGTAAGGGAAGATCTTGTCTCACTAACCTGTTAGTGTTCTTTGAGGGGGTGAACAAACATGTGGACAAGGGGGATCCAATAGATATTATTTACCTTGACTTCCAGAAAGCTTTTGATAAAGTTCCTCATCAAAGGCTCCTAAGTAAGCTCAAAAATCATGGGATAGAAGGACAAGTCCTTTTATGGATCAAAAACTGGCTAGTTCATAGAAAACAGAGAGTGAGTGTAGGTGGGCAATTTTCTCAGTGGAGGGTGGTAAGCAGTGGGGTACCGCAGGGATCAGTACTTGGTCCACTGCTTTTTAACTTGTTCATTAATGATTTGGAGATGGGAGTAAGCAGTGAAGTGGCTAAATTTGCGGATGATACAAAGTTGTTCAGGGTGGTGAAAACCAGTCAGGATTGTGAGGCACTCCAAGGGGATCTGTCAAGGATGGGCGAGTGGGCGTCAACATGGCAAATGGGGTTCAATGTGGCCAAGTGCAAGGTGATGCACATTGGAGCCAAAAATCCTAAATATAAATACACATTGATGGGGTCTGAACTGGCAGAGACTGAGCAGTGGGGTTTTTTTGTCCAAGTCTCTGTTGATGCGCACACGCACCCAACGGAGCATGCGCATTTGTCGTGTACACACACACAAAAAAACAGTTTGCCGCGGCGCGCGCTTCTTCATTGCGCGCCGGCTTGTCCTGTGATCAGCACCTCTCCCTTGCCATGGAACCTCCACGGTACCTCCACAGGACCTCCACGGGAGGTCTGATCGCGTAAATGTGCAGTAGTTTGCCCGAGGGCAAACAGCCACGCTTCTCTCCCGCAGTTTCCTGCCCGTGTGACCGGGGCCAGAGTGTTGGACTGGATGGGCCTTTGGCCTGATCCAACATTGGCGTCTCTTATGTTCTTATGTAATATGTTGCTACTCGCCCTGAGGCCCGCTGTATGCAGAAGGGTGAGTCAGAAATCCAATAAGTAAATAAACAAATGCCACAGAACCCTAACCCTCCAAGGCAGCCCTTTTCTCCAGGGGAACGGATCTCTGTCGGCTGGAGACCAGCTGTAGTTCTTATGTAATATGTTGCTACTCGCCCTGAGGCCCGCTGTATGCAGAAGGGTGAGTCAGAAATCCAATAAGTAAATAAATAAATGCCACAGAACCCTAACCCTCCAAGGCAGCCCTTTTCTCCAGGGGAACGGATCTCTGTCGGCTGGAGACTAGCTGTAACTCCAGATCGCCAGCCATCGCCTGAAGGTTAGTTCAAATGAAGGCAGTTTAAATCTTTCCTTCTGTGAAAATGGCGCTTGTTAAATTTGTGTCTGTCTTCGGATGAGATTGGGATATATGGATTTTGTTCTGCTGCCTCTTTGAGAAAGCTGAGAAGGAACGGGATTAAAGGTTGACAAGTCCATCAGAGGCTCCGTCAGAACGTCCATAAATCATCCACGATTTGAACTTGGATGTGAAAGAACAATGGGATTTGGAAGAACAAAGGACATAGGACCGTTTACAACAGCACAAGCACTTTAATCTTGGAAAGAACATTTACAGGCACTTTCATTCATCGTTAGAATGGACCGTTGATAGGTATAATGGATTGTTTATTGTGATTCAGATATGTATTGAACTTTCAGATATGTATTGAACTTTCCATAGTTATAATTTCACGGGTTTTTTGTATTTTTTGATCACCTAAAGGCTGGCAAGCATAGGTGGCACCTACCATCCTGCCCAAAACTCCAGAAACGATTGCAGATGAAACAAGACTGGGAATTCAGCACTGTTCATTTTAGTTTATCGTTGGTTTACAAAATCCATATCCTGCTTTTCTGACCTTACAGGGGCCATCAATTTAACCATTTAACCATTTAAAACACGGAAGATCAAATTATATTATGAAACCATTAAAATCAATCCCTCCTCCCAAACATACATCCCTGTAACAACGCTATAAATAGGTAGGGTTGCCAGCCTCCAGGTGGGGCCTGGGGAGCTCCCGCTTTTACACCTGACCTCCAGCTAACAGAGATCAGCTTACTACACACAATGCCATATGACAATTATTATTAATTATTATTTCCAGTATGATTGATTGATATTCTCAGCATTGGAAATGACAAACAAATGGTTTATTTGCTGGGTTGTGTTTTTGCTTTGGGTGGTTTGAGAAACAGTCTACCTTAGGCTAAAATGAAGACAACAACATTGATAATTCTTGGCTCCGGTCACACAGGCCGGAAAATGTAGGGGGGACGCGTGGCTGTTTGCCCCGGGGCAAAATAATGCACGGTTGCGCAATCAGACCTCCCGTGGAGGTTCAGTGGAGGTCCCGTGGGTAGGGGGAGGTGCCGATCATAGGACAATCCTGCCGCGCGGCAAAGAAGTGGCGCGGTGCGGCAAACGGGTTTGGGGTTTTTTGTACACCAAAGTATGCGCATGCTCCATTGGGTGCTTGTGCACATCCATGGAGACTTGGGGAGGAAAAACCCTTTTTGCAAGGGGACATGGGCGGGCGCCGGATGCCACCGGAAACACGATCAGACGCCCGCCCTTGCCCCACGGTTACCGGAAACTAGTACCTCGGAGGTACTAGTTTTTTACCCTGCATCTTCGGCAGGAAGCCTCGGGTGAGCCACGGGAGCTCTATGCTTCCCAGATGTGGCGGTGAGATCGCGCCCGGAAAATCCGCCTATCTTCCGGCTCTCTAGCGTGGCTAATGTTCCGTGTGACCGCAGCCACAAAACACTAAAACACTGATGAGGAAGATCACTGAAGGAATGCCAAACAAAATCGCAAAGTCTTTACTCACTGGTGGAAAAGGGCAACAGAAGATGTTCCACATACTTCCGAAGATGCAAAGTATGTGAACGGTTATGGTCCTTTCTCCTGACTTCTAGCACGTTCTCAAAATAATTACTCCTATTCTACGTGCAATGTGTTGAAGTCAGCGGGTTTAAGTTGGAGTAACTCTGCAGAAGATTGCAGTGTTGGTCTCCTAGCAGAAAAACCAGGCCACACGCGGGGAGGAGGGGGGAAAAGTGCTCTGGGTATTTAAGACAGACATAAATGGGCTCTTTAAGAGAGCTTTACAGTTTATTAAAAAAAGACAACTTGTTAGAGTCGCTTTCACTTAAGAGAGACAGAAAGATTTGCGGGTGTCTTTGAGCAGAAACAGAATCAAATTAAAAATGGGGGTGAGTCAGTTAAAATAAATTAGACAATACTTTCATGTGCTTTTGACATTACAAATGCCTCTTGAATGCCTTCCAGTGACCCCAAAACTGATGGAGGGATGATAAAGGAAAGTGTCACAGCCACTAAAGACAGAAAGAGGCGAGCCCCTTCTTGGGTCACTTGGAGAAAGCCGGCAAATTGCCATGTCATGCAATGTTCCAGGGGCCAGTTGGCCCTTTGGCCTTTGGCCCGGCCCTGGAACCTGAAGGAGAAGAGCCTTAACCCAAAACAGCCTCTTCACAATTAATCTGGAGTTCATCTTTATTTCATTTGCTAGATCTTTTCATTTGGGACATGTCTGCCCCATCCATCGGCCCCAAAGGAGCCTTTCAAATCGCTTGCCACAGTTGACGGACGGCCACCGAATCGACACAGAGCTGTAGCAAAAGTGACACGCTCAACTTGACCAACGGCGGCAAGAATGCGCAAGCCACAGCAAAATTAAATTGCCCTCTGTTTCCTCCTTCTACTGTTTATCAATCTCTTTCTAATCTTTCCTAACACGTTTTCTATTTCAGAAGGGCTTGCTGATCCACAAACTGTATTCTTTTCGACGTCGCAGTTAATCAACACAGCGGCTGAAACAAGCATGTTGTGACCTCAGCTTTCTCGGATACTTGAACGGAGAAAGAAAAAAGCGTACAAATTGGAGCTCCCTTTCCGTCGTGTCAAGTCAGAACCTCTGGTGCCATGGCATTTTGCAGTTAAACGTTAAACAGGTATGGCTACTTCAAGAAGATGATTTTGGCAACACATAGGGCTAGGGATGCCAGCCTCCAGGTGGGACTGGGGGGGGTGTCCCCTGAAAGGTGGAGTATCTGCTTGGCACGCAGAAGGTCCCAGGTTCGATCCCCAGCATCCCCAGTTGAAAGGAGCAGGTAGCAGGTGATGTGAAAGACTTCTGCCTGAGACCCCAGAGAGCTGCTGCCAGTCTTGAGTAGATGATATTGACTCTGATGGACCGGTGGTCTGATTCAGTATAAGGCAGCATCGTGTATGTGTAACAGCTCATCTCCAGACTACAGAGATCAGTCTCAGTGGATGTTTTGGAGGATGGACTCCGTGGCATCGTACCCCACTGAGGTCCCTGTCCTCCCCAGGCTCCATCCCCAAATCTCCAGGAGTTTCCCAAGCTGGATCTAGCAGCAGGGGGACCTTGAAACCCTATACATCCCTACAGGAGATAGAGGAAACAACCTCTCGCCAACAACAGCATCCAGACTGCAGTTCTACACAGGTTATATATCCATTTATTAAAAGCACTCATTAGCAACCTTTCTTCTTTATGGAGCTCCAGGAGGGTTACAATAAAAATAAAATACACCAGATAAAGTACATAAAAATGCATAAAACCAAAAATTAGGACTGCATCCCCTTAAACAGAGCTTCTGAACGACATGTTGAAAACCTACTACCGGAGTTATATATGTAACCTTGCTCCCTGACATTTTGTGGTTGGCTCCAGCACCCGTCACAGCCATCTTGTGGTTGGCTTCCGTTCTCGTGGCAGCCATCTTGTGGTCGGCTCCACCTCCCGTGGCAGCCATTTTGTGTTTCCAAGGACCACCCCATGTCAGAATTCCAAAGGTGCCCATAGGCCAAAATGGTTTGGGGGGCCCTTCTGTAACATTCCAGGCAGAAGTTCTGTTTAAGAGGACACTTTTTAAAATGAACGTACTGTTCTATTATTATTTTTTAATCCTTCACACAGCTTACCTTCCATCAAGTGGTGAGGATCTTTGTGATGTGGTGGCAGTTGCTGACAAAGCAATGTTTTAAAAATCTGCATATGCCAATCTTATTTATTTATTTGTATAATGGCCAACTAAAAGCCCTGCTGGGTAAAAGCTGTGCCTCATTTCATCTATTTCCTAAAAGACACTTGGCGGGCACCAGGAAAGGGTCTGGCAGGTACCATGGTGCCCCCACAAGCTACACTGAAGGCCCTTGCTCCAACTACTATAGCACACTGGCTGTGCACATGGAGATGATCAACAGATGCTTATATTGCACCAGTTAGAGGCTCAGCTTGTGAGCTCTCCCTTCCCCATCAGCCAGCATCGGGGTACTCTGGGTAGACTCTCCTTTTCATTCTCTGTGTGTCCTGCACTCCATAATAAACCCGAAGTCATTTGTTTGTCTCATTTCATCAGAGGAGGAGAGGGTTCAAATCCCGACACTGATGTGAAATTCTCGGGGGGGGGGGATTGATTTCATTCCGCATCGGGGGGGAAAGGAATTATCAAGTGATCATTCAGGAGAACACGTCGCTAAAGGACAGGCTACCGGGGTAACTCTAATTCCTGGGAAAGCGTTTTCTGTACCATTAGGAGGTATGCAGTTCTAACCATCCAGCACAACAGGAAACCAGTGGTGCAGGCAATGAGCCTCTGAAGATTTGACCGGGAAGTGCACAGCCTGTAGCTACACACACAGAGTGCCTCATAGCTGTACCTATCTAGTCCTGCCCTTTCTCCAAACATGGCTTTCCCTTTCCCATTTTATCAGGAGGAGGAGGAGGAGGAGATTGGATTTATGCCCTTCACTACCCAAAGGAGTCTCAGAGCGGCTTACAAACTCCTTTCCCTTCCCCTCCCCACAACAGACACCCTGTGAGGTCGGTGGGGCTGAGAGAGCTCTGACAGAAACTGCACTTTTTCAAGAACAGCTCTTGTCAGAACTATGGCTTGCCCAAGGTCATCCAGCACCTGCAAGTGGAGGAGTGGGGAATCAAACCCGTTTCTCCCAGATTAGAGTCACAATGATGTGACGTAGGTTAGGAGAGAGAATGAGTAGCTCAAGCTAATGTAATAAACTTTATGGGGATTTGAACATCGGTATTCCAGAATATCATCCGTGACTCTATACCGCATTGGGTACTATCTAGCCACTGAACTTATTGAGGGTCACTTCAGACTAAAAATGCTCAGGACCACATAGAAATTCAACCATGGAGGATTGTGCACACCCAACAATTTTTTTTTACACTTTCTCTTTATAATAGATAATTTTATATATTACAAATTGCTTTCAAAACTGCCTGCTACTTTTGAAAACTGGTTTTAAAGAGCCGATAGAGTCATCAAACTATTTTTATTCCCAGATGAGTTAGAGTGTCAAAATAGAAAATTACAAATGCTGTAATTATGGTATCCCATTTATCCCCCCCCCCAAATACGATCAAAGGGTTAAGGATTAATTACCAGTGTAAATTTCGTATGACAACGGGGAAAGACAAAGTCCTTGAGATGTGGGAACAGCGTGCAGAATGTTAAACAGCACAATGTAAAGATGTTTGAAGTGGCAAAGAAATACTGACAAGTAATTTGAAAGGGGGCTAGAAAAATTACAGAATACATAATGAACAAAATCACACATTTGTATGCAATGTCATGGTGATAAATATTTTTTTTTAAAAAAAACAGAGTACAAACTCCATTAAATTAAAAAAAAATTGGTGAGCGCTTACAGGAAAACAGTTCGTAATACAATATTTCTAAGGAGCATTACAGGAATGGGAAATAATTCTGTCTTCATTTACATCTCTCTTTTGCATTTTATGGCCTGGAATTCTTTGCATGTTAACTATAATGCTATTTATTATTCATTTATTTAAAACATTTGTATGCCGTCTCTTCAGATAGACTCATAAAAACAGAATCATTCAAATTCACAATCGTTAAAGCCCAATTGAAGAAAGCCAGAATCATAACATGCATAAAAAACCAGTCAATACATTGAAAAGATGGAAGGTGTCATATACCATTTCATTCATGTGAACTTTGAAAATGATTGTTCAAAGGTACCCCTGAACAATTAAGGGTGATATTATTGCTGCTGAAGAAGCATATAACCAGCACCTTCAGCTAGAATCACAGAATCATAGAGTCGGAAGGGACCTCCAGGGTCATCTAATCCAACCCCCTGCACAATGCAAGAAATTCACAAATACCTCTCCCTCCAAACCCCCAGTAACCCCCTGCTCCATATCCAGAAGATGGCAAAAAAACCCAAAACCCTCCAGCATCCCTGGCCAAACTGACCTGGAGAAAAATTTGCTTCCTGACCCCGAAGTGGCAATCACCATTTCCCTGGGGCATGTAAGAAAGGGTCACGAGAGACTGAAGGTCAAAGAAGAAGGGGACGGCAAAGGATGAGATAGTTGGACAGTGTTATCGAGGCAACGGACATGGAGTTGAGCAAACTCCGTAAGATGGCGGAAGACAGGAGAGCCTGGCATGATGTGGTCCATGGGGTTGTGAAGAATCGGACTTGACTGTGCAACTGAACAACAACACTCAAAGTGGGGTTTGCCCGAGTGTGGACCGGAAGCTGTGGATTCTCCTATCTGCTCACATGTATCCCATGCCTTTCTCTCACCATCTCCCTATCCTCCTGTCATTAGTGGGTTTTTTGCTAGTTCAAAAAAATCCCACACCTGTAGTACGTTAATCACTAGAGTGACGTAACCAGGGGTCATTTCCTGTGGGACCGCACAGGAGCGAAGCTTTGGCAGTAAGGAGCCCAGGGGGCAGACACATGAAACAAGCCCCACCCCCTGCTCCCAACAGCCCTTAGTCAGGACACGAGGAGCAAGAAGCAGCCAGGTAAGTTGCAAAGCCCGCGCCCCGGCCCGCCTTCAAGTACAAGCTCTCCCTCCTCTGTGAGGGCAGATCTGCACATTCCCCCCCCAATAGCTAGCAATCCAAAACAGTCCAGTGGAGCCTGAACGGTGGGTGTTGCCTTCTGACACACTTTCGGTGATGTCAGGGGGTGTGGCATATGCTAATGAGTTATGCTAATGAGCTCCTGCACCTTTTTCTATGAAATGACTCCTGGACATAACACACTATAATGAAATGCTAGTAGGTGTATCGCTATAGCATCATGATGCTATAACAATATATTTAATACTGATTTATTTTTTAATCTAGCAAAAACCACCCTGACAGCAACAGGAGGAGGAGATGGCAGGTCCAAGGAGAAAGGGAGGGCTGACCCAGAGAATATCCCCGTGGGGAGAGTCTGTTGCCTCTCTGTTTTTCAATTGTAAAATGCTCCTCTAAATTTTATGTTTGTGGTTATTAAGCATGTTACACTCCATTGCAGCTTGCAGCACTTCATTCTAATGAAGATATAAGTACAGAATGACAAACCTGAAGAAGAACTCGCAAACGGACAGTGTACTAGAACTCCGTCATTTGTCTAAAACTAGTACTGTAGTATTCTATATGTACTGCTAAGCTTTATATTGCATATTATAGTGTTATGATTGTAATTTTGTTGATAATTGAATTCTAAAACATTGCAGATAAAAATCAACTTATATTGTTTATTTGTACACGGTGATTTACTGTTTTAATGGTCTCTGTTTTTAGTGGCAAGGAGAGCAAAATGGGAAATTCAAATCTGGCTGGGAGACAACATCCCTTGTTTGTACGGACAGACCAGATTAGTAATAAAGCGCAAGTCGCATATGTTCAAACTCACTCATCAAACAACGGATTCTAACATTTAAACCAGGTTCCGGTGCTAAGTCCTGCTGACTCTCGGCTCAGGTTTAACCCATTTAGAGTCCAATGGCACCTTTAACACCACTGAATACACCTTTGTTGGTCTTAAAGCTGCCGTTGGATTCTAAATCTGTTGTACTGCTTCAGTCCGACACGACTGGCCAACTGGATCTGTCCTCAGGATTAACCCCAAATCTATCGCCCTGGATACCAAACGTCAGTACTTAGCCTGTTTTTTTACACATTTCACGTTGTCCTCCAGTAACATACGTAAGAAGAGCCGCGGATGAGCTCCTGCACCTCTTTCTATGAAATGACCCCTGGACATAACACACTATAATGAAATGCTAGTAGGTGTATCGCTATAGCATCATGATGCTATAACAGTATATTTAATACTGATTTCTTTTTTAATCTAGCAAAAACCACCCTGACAGCAACAGGAGGAGGAGATGGCAGGTCCAAGGAGAAAGGGAGGGCTGACCCAGAGAATATCCCCGTGGGGAGACTCGGTTGCCTCTCTGTTTTTAGTGGCGAGGAGAGCAAACTGGGAAATTCAAATCTGGCTGGGAGACAGCATCCCTTGTTTGCATGGTCAGACCAGATTAGTAATAAAGCGCAAGTCGCATATGTTCAAACTCACTCATCAAACATTTAAACCAGGTTCCGGTGCTAAATCCTGCTGACTCTTGGCTCAGGTTTAACCCATTTAGAGTCCAATGGCACCTTTAACACCACTGAATACACCTTTGTTGGTCTTAAAGCTGCCGTTGGATTCTAAATCTGTTGTACTGCTTCAGTCCGACACGACTGGCCAACTGGATCTGTCCTCAGGATTAACCCCAAATCTATCGCCCTGGATACCAAACGTCAGTACTTAGCCTGTTTTTTTACACATTTCACGTTGTCCTCCAGTAACATACGTAAGAAGAGCCGCGGAGGCTCAGAGGCTAAGATGCTGAGCTGCAGTCCGGAAGGTTGGTAGTTCGGCAGTTCAAGACCTGAGTGCCGTGTGACAGAGTGAGCTCCCGTCTCTGGCCCCAGCTCCTGCCAACCTAAATTGCAAGTAGATAAATAGGTACCACTTTGGTGGGAAGGTAACAGCATTCCGTGTGCCTTGCCGTTTAGTCATGTCGGCCACATGACCACGGAAATGTCTTCAGACAGTGCTGGCACTTTGGCTTAGAAATGGAGATGAGCACCGCAACCCTAGAGTCAGCTTCAACTAGCTTTCAAGCAAAGGAAACCTTTACCTTTACCTTGAACATACGTAAGAAAGCAGGCATCTGTGTCCACGGAACACTGCACGTTGACTCTCTTTCCGTCACAACATATAGCTGAACACACTGATCTCACTATCTGCAATTATAAATATATAATTTGTCATGGCACACATCTGTGAAGCTGCGTCTTTAAAAAAAAAGATTGCCTCCAGTTTTCCTGAAGCTATCCAAAACTATTCAAAAATATCCAAGAGGGGGAAAAAATAAAATGCATAAAACGGCATTTCCCCCACACTCTGAAATGTAGACATTTTACAGTAATCTGGCTCAGAAACGCTGGTACCCCGGGCATGGTTTCCTATCTCCAGAAGACAGACAGATCTCGTGCCAGATTTTCCACCTCTTGGGTGTTCCCTACCTTCCATACACATCAAGCTTCAGAGAAGCCACCTGGCGACATTAGCCCGCAGCCCACATGGTCGCCTCCAACATTTCCCCTTCCTTCCTTTGCAGGCACTTTTTTGTTCATTATTCAGCTACATCAGATTAGGAGCGCCGATGTTGATATGGCAAACGAACTCATCTCGGTAAGAGGAGTTATTGTTTGCTGGTTCCCGTCGGCACTGGGCAGGTCCCGTGGTCAATTGTCCGTTGGCCGCTACGATGCCTCCGCAGGTGCAAAAGCAAATCAATTCACGGTGCTGGGTGGTTTCATGCCATACAATGAAAAGGAGTCTCGCTTTCGGCAAATGAGGAGGGCGTGCAGCAAAACCGACTGACACTTCTGTGTTCGGGCATGGGGCGATCAAAAACGGTCATTGGTGGGTGTGAAGAACCAGTCCCACTTCGGTGTCTTCTAGCGTCACCAGCCCTGAGTTGGGAGATTCCTGGGGATTTGTGGGGGGTGGAGCCTGGGTTGGGTGGGGTTTGAGGAGGAGGGGGACCTCAGTGGGGTTATAATCCCATGGAGTCCACCTTCCAAGGCAGCCGTTGTCTCCGGGGGAATAGATCTCTGTAGCCTGGAGGTCAGCTGTATTTCTGAGAGATCTCCAGTCCCCACCTGGAGGCTGGCAACCCTTGTACCCACCGTCTCTCTTTTTCTTCACCTAAGACCAAATCTGTAGAAGTGCCAATTTATGCAAAACTTTTAAACAACGGCAATGGAACAGGGTTGTTATTCCCAGCTTGCTTCCTATTATCAGATAATAAATTATCTAATACAGGGGTGTCAAACATGCGGCCCGGGGGCCGGATCAGGCCCTCGCAGGGCTTCTATCAGGCCCGCAGCGGAACTGGCTGTTTTCTGCTGCTGCTGCGTCATCGTAGGTTTGCTGCTTACAGATACACACCTGAACAGCATACTCAGGATTCCAACAGCACAGGCATTTTGAGGCAATAATTCAGAGCAAGAGGCGTCAGTTATCAGACACTGTTAAATAAACAAAATATTGCAAGGGTGCTAATGTTTTACACATGTTTTTATTTTAAGTAAAAAAAAAAACACCCAACCTTTGTGTTTGTGTCCTTTATTAAGTTTCTCTCTCCACTACCTGGCATTACATTTTAAGTAAAAAAACCCACCCTTTGTGTTTGTGTCCTTTGTAAAGGTTATATCTCCGCCACCCGGCATTACCTTTTATGACACACGTGGCCCAGCCCAACAAGGTCTCATTTATGTCGTAGCAAATGAGTCTGACACCCCTGATCTAATATAATGAACAAATGATCGGTGCATATGTCCAGGCATGAAGACATTAATTATACTGAATTAGACCTGTGGCCCATCAATGTCCATACTGTCTACTCAGACTGGGAGTGGCTCTCCAGGGTCTCAGGCCCAGGCCCTTGACACTACCCTACTGCCAGATCTTTTAACTGGAGACACCGGGGATTGAACCAGGGTCCTTCTGCGTGCCAAGCTGATGCTCTGCCACTGAGCCACAGCCCCTCCAGTGCTCCATCCCCCACCAAAGTAGAGTTTGAAGATTTGGATTGCCGAGCGAACGGATGACTTTCTTAAGCAACTCATTGCTTAGTAAGGGCATATTCGTTTTGGAAAGCACGGACACCATTCGTTATTTAGACAAAGGAGGAAGCTGAGATTGGTGATACAGCGAACCATTTTTAATTCATTCCGGAAATTTCATAGTTCCTCCAATAACAGTCAGGTTGACAGCTCCATTAATGTGTCGTTACATAAAGCTGTCGATCCTTCCCTCCCAGACACGCTTTCCGGCCACAGGAGAGGCTCTGTATCAGCAATGCTATCGAAGTTACTATCACTGGGGAGTAAGTAATGCTCACTTTGGGGATGGGGGGTTCACTTTGCAACACAGAATACAAAAGGTAACGGATAATCCAAGTGTTTGAAAGGATTCTTTAAAATCTTATGTTCCATTGTGATACTTCCCATATGGCGGCGGATGAAATACGGGGAAACGTGTTCTAAGCTATTACTAATTACAGAACAGATAAAATGACTTGGGCAGGGATTCCCTTCGTCAGAAGTAAGATTTCTTCACGGAAACACAAACATCTTCAGAACAAGCTCCTGGCAAAGATGACAATCAAACATAAAGCCAGGGTTGGGAAATACCTGGAGATTTGGGGGTGGAGCCTGAGGAGGGCGGGCTTTTGGAGGGGTGGGACTTCAGTGGGGTATAACGCCATAGAGTCCACCTATCAAAGTGCCCATTTTCCCCGGGTCAAGTGATCTCTGTCACCTGGAGAACAGTGGTAACAGCGGAAACCCTAGAGGGAAATGGGGGAGAGCCTGCTTGCAGGGAGGGCGGGATATAAATCCAAATAAATAAATAAATATTGCCAACCCTCTCTTTCCCAATATATAACTATCCAGTATATAACTGGATTGAGCTTGAACTCTCGCTAGAAGCTGAAATGACTGAGGCGATCGTGCTTTGGATGCATTATGAGAAGACAAGAGTCACTAGAAAAGACAATAATGCTGGGATACTCCTTCCACTATATTAACAAGCACTTCTGTCGTGATCTGGACTGTGCCACCAGAGGCCTACGAGGCCCAGGGAGCCTGGCTAGCAGTAGTTGAGGCTGGGCCTACAACTCCCAGAAGCCTCTGAGAGGTTTTGGAGCCAAAATTGACCAATAGGCAAAGAGGAGGGCTTGGAATAAAAGATCTGGAGTAGCAGGAAAAGCTGTTCTTCTTCCCAGAGGGCAGAGCCAGAAGGAAGGCTGCTGCAAGGAAGAAACCCTCATCCTGAGGGAAGGGTGAGTATTGTAAGGCCACTGCAGAGCTAGGGACAGTATATATTTAGACGCGTAAGGGCATTCGATTTCTTTTCTTTTCACCCACTTACTGTTACTATTCTGCACCTTGGTTGTTTGACCTCTTATAAAATAAACTATTTTCATTGTCCACTCTGCCTGGTCCTCACGCCTATTATTCGGCCAAAAGGGAGGTCTGACAGTCTTGGGAGGGTGCTCTGGGCCTTCTCAAGGGATCTTAAATCCAGAGTGGTGGCAGTGTCAAGTGACACCCCACCTGAGCCATGACAGGAGCCATGGTGCAAACTCAAAAGCCAGAACAACCCCAGCGAACTGGGGAAGCAATCCCTCACCAACGCGGGGGGGGGGGGACTCCAAAAAGGCAACCTTCTCCTTCGGCAACAAAAGAGGAAATGAGGGTGGGGGCGCTGCTGTGTGGGAGCACACGGTCCCAGGGGCAGGAACAGATTCCTGGCTCCAGCACACGGTGTCCCCTGGAGGGGGACTGCAGAAAAGTTCGAAGACGAAATACCCGCTCAGCATCACAGCGTGAAGGCGGCTCTGTACTAAATATAACCTCATTTCTAACACAAGTTTCGTGTTGACACTTCCTCTTAAAAATGTATTTAAGGCAACTGCATAATCGTTACTCCTTCAGATCAGATCATCCTAAATTAGCCTTGAATTTTAATGGAAAGAATGAAGTTAGAATATTGGTACATCAATCTCCATGTGGTTCAAAGAGGCGCGTTTTCAGTGTGGTTTGGCACAGCCGTACAGCAACCCTTACAGTATATAATGGGATGGGTCTACATACAGCGTCCCCAACCTTTTTGAACTTGAGGCCACATTTCGAATTCTGACATGGCTCAATGGGAGCAGCAACAAAATGGCTGTCACGGTAGGTGGAGCCAGCTGCCCTGAGTCTGCCTCGGTGGGGAAGGCGGGGAGGGGTATAAATCGAATCAATCAATAAAATGATTGCCACAGCTTGACTCAGTCACACAGTAAAGTTCCTTGTGCTGCCAAAACAACATTTTAAAAAAAATCTGCATAGCCAATCAACTCTCCGACAGCCAATCAGAATCCCTGCTGTGAAGAAGCCCTACCTGGCCCCGCCGACTTCATAAAAACACTTGGCGCGTGCCAAAAAAGTTGTCAGTAGCACCATGGCACCCACGAGCACAACATTAGGGACCCTGCCCTGGTCTACATCACCAAGATATTGCTTTGAATTTTGACCACACAGATTTCTGCCCATTGTAGATGCCAGAGGTACAGCAGTTGAAAGAGTTTCTTCTTACAAGAAACTGACCTGTTTGCTAGAGATATCTAGGTCTCAGAGCGGCTTACAAACTCCTTTCCCTTCCCCTCCCCACAACAGACACCCTGTGAGGTGGGTGGGGCTGAGAGAACTCTGACACAAACTGCTCTTTTTCAAGGACAGCTGTGCCAGAGCTTGTGACTGACCCAAGGTCACATCAGCAGGTGCAAGTGGAGGAGTGGGGAATCAAACCCGGTTCTCCCAGATTAGAGTCCGTGCACTTAACCACAACACCAAACAAGAGGTACAGCAGTTGAAAGAGTTTCTTCTTACAAGAAACTGACCTGTTCGCTAGAGATATCTAGTTGCCCCCACCGATAACAGCAACTCATGGGCGTGGTGGTCCAAACAAAACAATCAAAAGCAAGAGCCAGAGAAAATATGCTTTATTCTTTTTTTTCATAATGGAATTCTGATCCATAAATGACCTTCTCTGTATTTCATATTTACAAAGGTAATTCTTCTGGTGGAAAACTGAAGAAAATACAAATAAACCTCAAGAAGTATACTATGATTACCCGGGGGGGGGGGTGTTT
>NW_015171596.1:82747-88474 GCF_001447785.1 Gekko japonicus | reverse complement strand
TTCATTCCCACCCACCAAACCAGTTTTTTAAAAGAAACATCCACAATATTTTTACCACTTTTCTAAAGCTAGTTATGTTTGTGCTCCATGCCTTTTTTTCTTTTGTTTTTTTAATGGACTTCAACAAAGCTGCTTGCGGTATCTTTCTCAATTTCCACTAATGATTCAGAAAAGCTATTTCTACGGGGAAACAAGGCTGCGGCTGTTGGGACCATGGCCCCAATTTCACCACACTGAGCTCTTTCTAGACATCTGCCGCAACCCCGCATAATAAAACCATAGATCTCCCTGTCGAACCTAAGCATGTAATCACTCAACAACCTAATCAGTGCTCAAGGCATTCATAGCGCAAAATGAGGCAAATTTATGCCTGGGGTCCCTCCGCACCTGTGGCTGAAAACTGACATTCAACGTGCCCACAATCCCCAC
The DNA here is from genome assembly GCF_001447785.1 of Gekko japonicus. Lineage (NCBI taxonomy): Eukaryota > Metazoa > Chordata > Lepidosauria > Squamata > Gekkonidae > Gekko > Gekko japonicus. Next base: position 88,045 of record NW_015171596.1, on the reverse strand, counting down.
TGTTTTCAGGATTGCCAAACTCGCCTGGCCTTTTGTGGGCCAAATGAGGGTGGTCATGGGAGACGCGCCAGTGGCTCGAAGCGAGATGTCCCCCGCTGAGCTTCCATTGCTAATACTGCTTTGCGGTTTTATTTTGTGACCGAGACCCCCCTTGGAGACCACTGGGAATCTTTACATCTTGAGGTCTGTGGAAAACTGCGAGACCTTGCCTCAAGGGACACTGGGACACATGACGGACCACAAGGCTGCCCTCTGGAAGGAATGGGTTTTCACAGCAGGGGGAAGTATTCTTCTCGTACCACACCGCAAAGAATGGGCCTCACAACTGCATGAAAGTCAGGCCGCACAGCCGACGTGTCGGGAAGAAGGAAAACAAAGCAAAACGATCTTAAGATTTTATTCTTAGTACTGAACCGAGAGCAAAACTATTCAGACATCACCGGCTCTTGCTACACTTTCGCTTCAAAGAGCACAGGTGTTTATTTAAAGATACACATATTCAGGTTTTCGATGTTCGTCTGGCAAGCAAAGTATGGCATTTTCCCAAACGACGAAGTTTCAGATTTGGTTTTTAAGCCAGTTAAATAACTTCCGCTTTCTGCTTGTTTTAAAGCTACAGTATGAAAGCACATCTCGCCCTCCGTAAGAGACGTTCGTATCTGGTGGCGTGAAGCAGCCTTGACTGCCAAATAAATTTTACAGTGCATTCAGGCTTACATAATTGGAGGAATTGGCTGGCTATGGAGCCATTCTCATCCCTGTTGGTCAGACATCGAATCTTCTCTTAAGCATCAAGTTCAGGGGAAGAAGAGAGAGAAGGAAGAAATTGGATTCGTACCCCGTCCTTCACTACCCGAAGGAGTCTCAGAGCAGCTAACAATCTCCTTTCCATATCCCTCCCCTCAACAGACACCCTGTGAGGCAGGTAGAGCTGAGAGAGCTGTTTCAAGGACTGTTTGTGAGAGAACACCTCTGAAAAAACGTGTAACTGACCCAAGGTCACACCAGCAGCTGCATGTTGAGGAGTGGGGAGTCAAACCTGATTCTCCTAGATTAGAGTCCACGCTCCTAACCACTACACCAAACCCATTCTTCCTGTTTGCAGATGATGGGGCCGATTGGCTTTGGAGAAAAACATGAAGGCATTTCATGCACCCCTAAAAACAATTTTTTAAAACTTAAAAAATAATCGGGGTGTTTTAATTCCCCTAAAAAATCCCTAAGGCATCAGACAAATGCTTAAATCAGAAACTTACAGGGAGGAAGGGAAATAGGGTTCCCAGCTCCAGGTTGGGAAATACCTGGAGATTTGGGGGTGGAACCTGAGGAGGGCGGGGTTTGGAGAAAGGAGGGACTTCGATGGGGTACAATGCCAAAAAGTCCAACTCCCAAAGCGGCCATTTTCTCCAGATGAGGTGATCTCTTTCACCTGGCGATCAGTTGTAATCGCGGAAACCTTAGAGGGAAAGGGGCGAGAGGCAAAGAAGAAAATCAGTCCGTGTTCAGTTTGAAAAGTACGCCATGTGACGTGTGAATGGGGAAGCAAGCCGAATTTACTCAGCACTGGCCATACTGACCCATTTGTAGATATGCCTCTACCAGCAGTACTCGGTGGGGCTAAGGAGCACCTTTCCCCAATCTGACACCTGCCCCACGTTCAGAAAAGCAGGCCAGGCCTTTGTGCAGCGAGCTCGGTGGCGGACAGGGGATTCCCACTTTGAGACAGCCACCACCAGAGAAACGGGGAAGCTGCGAAACATTCCAAGGAGCAGGCCTCAAGCCTGGGATGGAAGTTGATGTGGGTTTTTTTGGGTTGATGGCAACTGGGGAACGGGACTCTCTGCAAATAACTCTGGTCAATTCCCTAAAAGTGGCAGGAAGGAAGTCTCTCAGGCCTGATCCCATAATGCTCCTTCTGTTACCTAAAACACCACTACTATTCCACCATTGCCTTCTATGCACCGTCGTACTACCGTATCACCACGATTGTCTGAATCCCACGGGGGGGGCGGGTGAGGCGCCCCTGGCAGGAAGTGGATGATAGATTTCAGGAAGCTACCATTGGGTTTAAGATCTACCCATTGTTTAAATTTGTATTGTAAATGTGTTATTGTATTTTACTGTATTTTACTGTTTTATAATCTTTTATTGTTATAATCTTGGCACATTGTGCCCTTGTCAGCCGCCCTGAGCCTTCGGGGTAGGGCGGGATATAAATCCAAAGATGAATAAAAATAAATAAATAAAAATACTTAAAAAAAAAAAGGTTAGATGTTGACTCTGGTGACTGGAAAACGAATGAGCTGGCTCCAGCGCCTTTCCCACCAAAAGCGGTGCACAGAGCCTTTTGCCGATGTGAGTCTCGCCTGCTGGTAGAAGAGCCTTTTGATGCTGGTGGGATCCCCCTGCATTGGAGGTAAGCGCCACCATCATCAGGCGGGGGACGGAGGTGTAGGGTTGCCGGATCCAGGCTGGGGGAAACCCGGAGATTTAGGGACGGAGCCTGGCGAGGACAGGGACCTCAGTGGGGTACCATGCCATTCGGAGTCCACCCTCCAAAGCAACCATTTCCTCCAGGAGGTTTGACCTCTGTAGTCTGGAGATGAGCCGTAATTCCAGGAGATTCCCAGGTCCCACCTGGAGGCTGGCGGGGGGGGGGCAGCTAGAGACAGGACGGTTTCAGTAGTGGCACCTTGTTCCCCTTGAGGCTTACGTTGTTCTCTATCAGGCGCCGGGTCGTTATATTTCTTTGTACATTGTTTTTTTTTTTATTATTTAAAGGTATTTTTAACACAGTTTTAGTGTGTTTCGAGTAAGAAACTGTTATTTTTGAGCTGCTCGGAAGTCTGCATTTCATGCCACATGGGTCTGTAATGCTGGGTCTTTATTAACTTTTAATGCTTTGTTTTGTATTATATTTTATTTTTGTAAGCCACTGTGGGCAGTTTCCAGTTGGGTGTAGTTGTGAAGTGCGCGGACTCTAATCTTGGAGAACCGGGTTTGATTCCCCACTCCTCCACTCGCAGCTGCTGGATGACCCTGGGCAAGCCGTAGTTCTCTCGGAGCTGTCCTCTCAAGGGCAGTTCTTGAGAGAGCTCTCTCAGCCCCGCCTACCTCACAGGGTGTCTGTTTTGGGGAAGGGGAGGGAAAGGAGTTTGTAAGCCGCTCTGATGCTCCGAGTGAAGGGCGGGGTATAAATCCAATCTCCTCCTCCTCTTCTTCTTCGGAGAGGGACCTTAAAAATCTGTTAAATCAATCAGTCAGTTCCTCTGCGAACCAAAGGGCACAACTGGAGACAGCCCAAATCATCATCTTCATATCAGAGCTTTCCTTTCCTTATGGTGGAAAAAAATGGCAGTAGGACAAACATGGGGAAAAATTAAATGCTGAGATCAGCTATTTGCCTCGTCGCCGATTCGTTATGGTGAAATAGAGAAATACGGGATTCCCCCCCCCCTTTATACTTCTGCACATTTCGATAGCTCGTAAAAGCGTCATGTCATTTCCATTTGGGGTTATTGTAGAGGCATTGGTTGCTTTCATGGAGTGCGGTGTACAAAATATTACAGTACTCTTGTTTACACTAGGCATGAGACAGAAAAGAATAGTCTGGTTTCTGGCCGGAAGATTAAGAACCTAGAAAAGGTATTATTCCACAGAACTAAGTGTAAAATGTTTGTGCTTGACTAAATTGACTCACTGTGCCTGGCAGAATTTGAAAGTTTCAACAGATTACTGCAAGATAACTCCACTCTCAGATCTGTACCTTAACATCCTTCACTGACATATAGTTTTATTCCCATGATCTCTTCTCTGTGAGCAAATTCTAAATGCATCTGTACAAATAGCATAATAGCGACAACTGAAATGACAGCAACTTGAAGACGGAGCTAACTATCTAGGCTGCTCAGAGAATGTCTCTTTTCCTAACTGGAGGTGTCAAAAAAGGGGAAAAAGCAGACTGGCTTATTCAAGACAGTCACAAATACCGAGTATGAATGGATCTTTACTCTGACAAAAATGCGTATCCCAACTTTCCATCAATTAAGACGGTGGTCCAGGCAGTGTGTTACTTTCGGCAGGAAGAAAATGAACGGCAAAATGAGGAACTTTCAACGACAGTCGTCAGTTGTCAAGGCGGGTCACTGTCCGTCACAAAATTAATTTCCTACTGAAGATGAAAGGGAGTATGAAGCTAAGGTCGGACACGCATTTTAAAGTACTTTAATTATCTTTCCGGAATCTCCCTCCCTCCGGCGCCCATGTCTGTTATGGTTCACAACATATGCTTTCCCCGCTTTTAACATCAAGTATTCCCCCTCCAGCCGCACTCCGCAATGTGAGTGCCTGCCCACCGCCCCCCACGAAGAGATCTGGACGAAATCCCACAATACCCCTGGCAACTATCCTTTGAGCTAAGTCTGCAATGTGGTATCGAATTTCTACTCCATTTTTGGCCCTAGGACGTGCAGACTGCCAGAGAAATCGCTGCCCTGCTTTGGTGCCTTCTGCTACTGCTCAGGTTTGAGGGCATACAATAAAATAATTGTTTGCTATAATAATACAATAACAAACATCTCCACCCCAGCTACCACCACCCACTCTTTTAAAAATTATTTTTATGTTTCTGCTTTCCCATCCCCAGCATCTGCAAACCAGTCTCTCCCCGTTCTTTTGCCCACCCCAAGCTAATCTCCTAAGCCCCAATTAGACAGGAATGGGAGAGGCAGAGCGATAGGAGAAAACAATTACTAGAAGAATACGGCTGTGGGATTCTGCAGCTGAACCCGGCAAGCAGTTGCTTCATTTAGGGCTGCCGACCTCTGAGAGGAGGCTGGAGAGTACCTGGGATTACATATAGATCCATTCATTCATTCATTCATTCATTCATTCATTCATTCCACTTCTCCTGGAGAAAATGGCTGCTTTGGAAGGTCTCCCCTCTGGCATCATACCCTGCTGAGGTCCCTCCCCTCCCCAAACTCAATGGCACTCAAGGGCACTCCAAGAAATTGCTGAGCAGTCGGGTTAGAAACAGATAAAAGTACGTCCTTCTTCACCCAAAGAGTGATTCACACATGGAATTCACTGCCACAGGAGGTTGTGGCGGCTACAAGCATGGACGGCTTCAAGAGGGAACTGGATAAGCATATGGAGCAGAGGTCCATCGGTGGCTCTTAGCCACAGGGTACAGATAGGAACTCTCCGTCTGGGGCAAGGGATGCTCTGTATTCTTGGTGCTTGTGGGGGTAGGCAACAGTGTGTGTGGGGGGGGACTTCTAGTGTCCTGGCCCCACT
>NW_015171596.1:73138-82729 GCF_001447785.1 Gekko japonicus | reverse complement strand
GCTGAACCTCCTGGTGGCACCTGGTATTTTTTTTCCATTTCTCCTTGTGAAGAGTTGTGAGAGGCGTGTGTGTGAGTTCCCTGGAGGACTACTTGTAGTGGGAAGGCCATTAATGCATTAATACGTTTTATAAATACAATAAATCTGGGGCAGGACATAAAAAGGACATCAGGAAAGTTTGGAAAAGGATATATTTCTCGTTACGTCTACCAAAAAGACTGTTTTCGCAATCAGAAGACGTTTCGGAGTTAAATGCACATTCTTCAGGCTGTGATGAATATGTAGAGGGTTCTGACTTGTATCATATGAACGGCGCTTTGACTCTCTAAAGTTCATACCCCAAAGATCTTGTTGGTCTCTAGGGTGCGACTGGACTCGGACCTCGCCGTTATCCTGCAGACCAGCACAACTACCCTGTGAAACTCACACAATCGTTTAATTTCTAATATAACATCCACCAAGAAAAAATGCTTCTTAAGAATGCGAAGAGAGAGGGAGGGAGGGAGGGAGGGAGGGAAAGCAAAAGTTACGCACTTGGGAAAATATGAATGCAAAAGTTACGTCCAGTTAAAAACAAGTGAACTTCTATAGATTGATCTGATTTTAGTTTTTAGATTTAGTTTTACATTTATTGGGGAAATCTCCATAATCTCAACAGATCTGCATGGAGAACTTTAATAATATATGTTGTTAGCCACCCTGATATATCTTGTTAGCAGCCCTGAGCCTGCCAAATGGCGGGGAGGGCGGGATATAAATGTAAATATAAATAAATAAACAAAAATAAATACCGTTCTTAGAGGAGAAACCAACTTTTCATAGTTAGCCGTGCTTTCTTCTGTGAAAGAGAAGCAGGTAATCTCTCTCTCTCTCTCTCTCCCCCTCCCCCCCCCCAGTTCACTAGTACTCATTTTTCTAACGTAGGAATGAATTAATGAGAGAAAAGCCGTATTACATTGTTAACTTAGCCCGGACACCACTGATCGGGAAATTATATGCCGCATCAGTGGCACACTGGTTACAAAGATTCCTATCGAGAGCGACGACGGTACAGTGCTTTGGTGAGTGCTTGGAGGCCCAATTAGAACATACCTAAGCTACTGTTAGGCCCACTCAAGTTATTAACACTCCCCATGAATAGATACATTACGGAAATACCACAGGGATGTCGCACGGCGCACAGGTAACATGGAAATAAGCGGCACAGAAAGCAATAGCAATTACCTGGGAGTGAATACGATTAGAACTGGGGGTGGGGTGGGGGCAGGTCTTTTTGCAAGACCTGGATGATTAATATTTTTAAAGTTAATCATAACCACACATCCACACACCTTTCTGGGCATAGATGTTTAATAGTATTAGAAACATGATGGGAGGTGGTTGATAGGGTTTGCCAGGTCCTACCTGGCTGCCGGCGGGGTGGCCCCCTGGTTCCTCCTTGAAGATCTTCTTGCATGCATGCTTTGTGCACCAGGATGTCAACAGAAGAGGAAGAGATTGGATTTATACCCCATGGCCCTTCACTACCCAAAGGTGTCTCAGAGGGGCTTATAAACTCCTTTTCCCTTCCCCTCCCCACAACAGGCACCCTGTGAGGCAGGTGGGGCCAAGAGAGCTCTTGACAGAAACGGCTCTTTCTCAAGAACAGCTCTTGTCAGAACTACGGCTTGCCCAAGGTCATCCAGCCAGGTGCATGTGGAGGAGTGGGGAATCAAACCCGGTTCTCCCAGATTAGAGTCCGTGCACTTCACCACTGCACCAAACTGGCTCTCAGGAATGACATCATCACATTCTGGCGCTGTTGGTGACGCTCTAGGTTTTGGGCAACACTCTGTGGGGCTTTTGGCCTCAAAACCATAGAGTTTTGCCCCCAACGTCAAAACGTGATGACGTCACTCCTGGGAGATGTCATTGTGCCAGCACCGCTGGGATGGGGCTTCTCAGGGATGGGGCTTTTCCCACCGGCCAGCTGGGCCGTGGCAGATTGGGGCCCCCCAAAATCAAGGGGTTCCCTTGCCTCACCGGGAGGATGATCTCCCCCTCACTGGCAGTCTTCAAGCAGCGGCTGGATAACCATTCTAGTACACAGGCAGCCCCCCAATCTCAAGCAACTCCTCATTCACAATAATACAACATCTCATGGAAACATGGACACTGGTACCAGAGCTTACAATAAACCCAGATGCCAACTTTGCTGCCATATACACCCAGACGACACAACCACTGGACCTAACAACATCAACTACACCATCTCAGGCTTATCCGCTTGGTCATCTTCTAACACGGTATATGCCATTAGACGCCAACAATACCCTTCAGTTCTCTACATAGGACAAACAGGTCAAAAACCATGCCAAAGGATAAATGGACACAAATCTGACACCAGGAATTACAAAACTGAGAAACCTTTAGGAGAACATTTCAACCTCCGAGGGCACTCAATACGGGATTCCAAAGTAGCTGTTTTATTGCAAAGGAATTTCAGAAACAGACGGGAATGGGATTGCTAAATTACAAGATATTACAACACTTGGGAGAATGAAACCCCCAGGGCTCAACAGAGATATTGGCTTCTTATCTCGCTACACACGTATAGTCACTCAGTTCTAACTTATAGCCAAAAATTAAACTTTTTCCCCTCTTAAAGTGACACCAAACTTAGTTCTCTTTTACTGTCTGTATTCCAATTTGCTGTCTGTATGCCAATTTGCTGCTATTTATATATCTTACCAAATGTGTTATTCCAATTTTAGCTGTATTTATTGCTTAGTTACTAATGCATCTTGACTCTAATCAGTTCTTCCTGGCAACTAACCCCCCACCCCCATTGTATGTAATATTTGAGGAGAAGCACAAATGATTAAACTGAGGTTGTCGTACTTTGGTCATGTTATGAGAAGACGAGAGTCACTGGAACAGACAATCAGCAGCAGGAAAAGAGGAAGACCCAACATGAGATGGATTGACTCAATCAGGAATCCATGGCCTTCGGTTTGCAAGACCTGAGCAAGACTATTAACGATAGGATGTTTTGGAGGTCCTTAAAGATCTGCACTCTTTTAAGCAGAATGGGGTGCTGTAGTTGACTAATTCCCGCAATTGAGCAAGGGGGTTGGAGTAGGTGACCTCTAGGATACCCTCCAACTCTTTGTCAAGAAACTAGTCTCCTTGAAGAGAGTTTCTCTGCCTCCTAAGTGTTAGCTTTCTTGACTCTAGAACTCATCACCCCCACCTGCCGGCTTGGTATCAGAATTGTTGCTCAGGGTGGCAGAAGTGATTAACTTGCAGCAGCTGTGAACTGTCACCTGAAGTGGTTGAAAGCTTGCAATCCAGAGATCTATCCTGGTAACAGCTCTCTTTCTATACTGAGAACTTCAGCCCCACCAGAAAAATTTTTGCCCCACAGGCCACAAAATCCTGGCTATGGGCCCACTCCCCACCCCTTGTCGTAAAAAGATGCAACAGACCTCTTCAGTTGAGTGAGCATGTGTCATTTTTTTCTCTTTTTTTGCACAATGACTACAATGCTACTAACATTTAATAAATACAGCGTGGCAGTAAAACTTGGTAAAATTTGATGCTGCTAGTTTTCCAAGTTTCCTGTGTCTCACCCTGCCACTGGCCCTGAAGCGCTCCTTCCAAAGAAACAGTGTTTTAGCATATGACACCGCCATCAATTGATCTATATTTCATTTGTGGTTTTCAAGTTGTTCAATGGGAACACACGGCTTTGATGCAGCACATCATCAGAAGCTAGTTAAAAGAGTGCCTTGTAATACGGAAGCCTCTGAAACAGCATCAAAAAGGGTGGAGTTTGAATCGGAAACTTGCAAGGTACAGAAAGAGGCCAACCATGAAACCGCAACACCCTAAAACAAGGGGGATGTTCTAATAACATAAATAATACTTAAAAAGTTTATTCAAAGTAGGACGCAGACGCTGCTTCCTTGATGCTTTGAATCCAAGATAAGAAGCAATGTACTGAATCAGTCTAAGGTTACAGAAATATGGAAGTTATGTACAGTTTGTATGGACATAGACATTGAGGCTTCATTTGAAAGACTATTCATAGAATCATAGAATGTTAGAGTTGGAAGGGACCTTAGAGGTCATCTAGTCCAACCCCCGCACTCTGCAGGAGCATAGCCAAAAGTCTGATTTTGGATTTGGTCCATTTGTAAGAAGTCTGCAAATGGAGACAGCAGACAAGAATTTCTGGAATGGTTCTGGAGAATTTACAGGATTTAATCTTTCTCCACAGGTCAAATAAGCGAAATACTCTGACTCGTCAACTCTCCTTGCTGGGAATTGGGGTTGGGGGTTGGGTAGGTGCGTTTATTTACATTCTTCATTTTACAAGGATTCTTTACAGAAGTGTAGATAAGCTCACACCCATGCCGAACACATAGCAGCATCCAACTTGCCCTGAGAAGGAAGAGAGAACCACCTGATGCCCAACCTTTTTGAGCCTGCCAACACATCTGGAATTATGACAGGACATGGTTGCCACAGCCAAAAAATGGCTGCCGTAGGAGGTGGAGCCAACCACAAAATCATGGCCACAGCTTCAGTCACACAGTGTAGATCCTTGAGTTGTATTGGCAGCTGCTGCCAAAGCAACGTTTTACACAATCTGTGCAGCCAATCAAATCTCCAATGGCCAATCAGAAGACTTGCTGGGCAAAAAGCCTTACCTGGCCCCACCCACTTCCCCAAAACACTTGGTGGGCACCGGAAAAGGTGCTGGCGGGTGCCATGGGGACCATGTTGGGGACTCCTGATCTAGCTCATGGTGGTTCCTACTCAAGTAGCCTTTCCTTCCCCTCCCATCACAGGGCTACTAATGGACTCTCTCGCCCTTAGGGGGTGAAACAAAAGCCAAGAACCCCGGAGATCTACGCCATCACTGAAGGAGAAAGAAAGCACCTGTATTTTAGCTGCCCATTCACTTGTGACAAGCAGAGAAGGCAGCCACTGCTAAGAAAGGTCTGAACCCTAGTAGCCAGTTTGGTGTAGTGGTTAAGTGCGCGGACTCTAATCTGGGAGAACCGGGTTTGATTCCCCACTCCTCCACTCGCAGCTGCTGGGTGACCGTGGGGAAGCCACGGTTCTGTCAGAGCTGTTCTCTCAGGAGCAGTCCTTAAAAGAGCTCTTTCAGCCCCACCTACCTCACAGGGTGTCTGTTGTAGGGAGGGGAAGGGAAAGGAGTTTGCATGCCGCTCTGAGACTCCGAGTGAAGGGCAGGGTATAAATCCAATCTCTTCTTCTTCTCTTCTAGCATGTGTATTGTTAGGGTTGTTAACTGCACATACGCCCAGGCACTTAGTATGGGAGAAGAAAATGTAAAAATAAAACAAGAAACAATAACTAGCAGATCTCCAAAGGATAGCTAAGTAACTATTAATAAATTACTACACTTTCTTCCCACACTAAGTAAGCAGGATGTGGCTGTAACTTCATGAAATCAAAAGCAAGAGCCTAGTTAGTTAGCAAAAAGCCATCAAAAACCACACAAGAGATGCTGAGTAGGGATGGCCGCGAACCTATATATATATATATATATATATATGGAGGTTGGTGGAGGTTCGTCGGTTTTACATACCACAAACGTTTCCATTTTACGAACCAGTTCGTAGTTCGAAGCCATTTAAAGGAAACACGCCCCTTTAAGTGGCTCTTGCAAGCCCCCTGTCACTGCTGCTGTGGTGATGCCATGCAGAAGTCAACTCAGAAGATATTTAAGTGCCTTCTGAGTCCACTTCCGCATTGTGCCACCATCGGGCCATGTGAGAGAACTAGGAAGGCATGTAAATGCGTTCAGAGTCCACTTCCGGTCTTCTGAGTCGACTTCTGGTTCCCTCACTGTGGTGGCACAATGTGGAAGTTTGAGTCGACTTTCATGGACTGCTCATGGGCCAAATGAACCCCAGAAAACCCCGGGCAGTCTGTGGGAAATGGGAGGGGGGCTAGACTGGGCTAACAACCCACAAACCAAGCCCCGGTCCATGGAAAATTTGGTCCGAGGTCCAGTTTGTGTCCATCTCTAACGCTGAGGTATACTGGAAGCCTTCTTCTAGGAACACACAGATAACACTTTTAACTAATATACACTCTGAACTGCCCCCATTTATATATCTATATCTTTATTGCATTAGCAAAAAAGCCATAGCAACAGAACAGGATAAAAACATGTGACCAACACTAAAACCAAGCAAATAATAACAAATCAGTCCTTTTTTGCAAAGATTAAAAAAAAAAATCAAAATCATTTAAAAAAAAAACCCCACACTTAAAATTGTCAGCTTAGTAAGCACCAATGTTCCCTCTAAGCTGTGGAGTCTTGTGAGCAAGAATTCTACTTTGTGAGCTATCGGCATTAAAATTGTGAGCAAGCGATTTGGCTACTGCATAAATTAATTTGCTCTGGAGCCCTCCTTCCTGAGCTAAGACAAAAATGTGTGAGCTGGAGGTTAAAAAATTGTGAGCTAGCTCACACTAACTCAGCTTAGAGGGAACACTGGTAAGCACCCATTTATAAAGACTGCAAAGTGCTCCAGATTGGGACAAAACTATTTCCAGAGTTTAGGAGTACATAAAAGAAGCCATGCCGGGTCAGGCCAATGGTCACAGAGCGGCCAAAACCCAGCGGCCATCAGAAGGTCCCCAGTGGGGCCAGAGCTTCAGAAGCCCTCCTACTGACGCCCCCCAAGCACTGAGAATACAGAGCTTCACTGCCCCAGACAGAGAGCCAGTTAGGTGTAGTGGTTAAGTGCGCGGACTCTGATCTGGGAGAACCGGGTTTGATTCCCCCCTCCTCCACTCGCACCTGGCTGGATGACCTTGGGCAAGCCGTAGTTCTGATAAGAGCTATTCTTGAAAAAGAGCAGTTTCTGTCAAGAGCTCTCTCAGCCCCACCTACCTCACAGGGTGCCTGTTGTGGGGAGGGGAAGGGAAAGGAGTTTGTAAGCCGCTCTGAGACTCCGAGTGAAGGGCGGGGTATGAATCCAATCTCCTCCTCTCCTCCTCTATACCTTGTGGCTGATGGGACCTCTGCTCCACCGCAGTTGGAAACCTTCTGATACAGCCCTTCTTCTAGCATCTCACCAGGTGACCCAAAAGATGTGAGAGTTTATCAATTATAGCCCACGTGGTATAGTTTTTAAAGTGTGGCATTAGGATCTGGGACAACCAGGTTTGGATCCCCACTCCGCCGTGGAAGCCTGCTGGGTGACCTTGGGCCAGTCACACACTCTCAGCCTAACCTACCTCACAGGGTTGTCGTGAGGGTAAAAAGGAGGAGAGGAGGACATTAAGCGGTTTCGAGTCCCCATCGGGGAGAATGCCGGGATAGGAATACAATAGAATAAAGGGTGGTGTGGCATCGTCTGAGGAGCACAGTCCGCAACTGCTGCCGCAAAGGGGATCATCCCCGTTTGGTGCTTTCATCCTTGCCGTTTAGCTTTCGGCCTGTCAGTGTGCTGTCTCTGGGCTTTGAAAGTGCATCCCAATAGACGAGCACGGCAGGGGAGACGAGAGCTTTACTGTTTGCAGGCAACAGGGTTGGAGAGGGAGAGAGAGAGAGCCAAGCCTTCCTGTGTTTTCCCTCTCCTCCTGTGATAACGCAGCGGAGAGAGAGGAAGTTAATGTCTCCCCCCTTCTTCGGCTATGAGGATCAAGACATCTCAGTCTCCTACTTTCACGTGCAAGCATTGAAGCTGGCTAGCTGCACCACATGCTCATAGAAACCCCCACCACCACCCGTCAGAAGATATTAACCTCACTCGGGAGGGGAATAAGGGATCCACGGGGAACCATTTTTTTAACGTTTAAACAAGAGTGAAGGAAGCTAAACACCTCCCCTTCCCACGTCTTGCCCTTAAGAACATAAGAGACGCCAATGTTGGATCAGGCCAATGGCCCATCCAATCCAACACTCTGTGTCACACAGTGGCCAAAAATACCAGTGCCATCAGGAGATCCACCAGTGGGGCAGGATATTAGAAGCCCTCCCACTGTTGACACCCCCAAGCACAAGATGACAGAGCATCATTTGCCCCAGAGCCCCTACCTATACCTTGTGGCTAAGAGCCACTGATGGACCTCTGCTCCATATGCTTATCTAATTCCCTTTTGAAGCCGTCTATGCTTGTAGCCGCCACCACTTCCTGTGGCAGTGAGTTCCATGTATTCGAGAAAAGTACCTCTTTCTCTACCTGCTCTTTCCCATGCATAATCTTATAAACCTCAATCATGTCACCCCTCAGTCATCATTTCTCCAAGCTAAAGAGCCCTAAGCGCCTTAACCTTTCCTCATAGGGAAACTTTTTTATCATTCGAGTTGCCCTTTTCTGCACTTTTTCCAAAGCTATAATATCCTTGTTCAGTCATCATTTTTTTCTCCCAACCAAGTTCACTTCTGGTGTGAGCCAGTACAGGAGGTGGGGGGGGGCAGACCCCAAAAGCACAGCATGGTGAGGCACAAGTAGGTTGCCAACCTCCAGGTGTGGCCTGGAGTTCTTCCACAGTTAAAACCGATCTCCGGGCTACCCTAGAGAAAACAGCCGCTTCAGAGGGCAGAATCTATAGAATGCCCCAGATTCCAGGTGAAATCCCACTCCTTTGGAATCACCCTCAAATCTCTCTAGATTCTGTTGACAGATTCAGGTGGGGTCGCCGTGTTGGTCTGAAGCAGCAGAACAAAGTTTGAGCCCAGGTGGCACCTTTGAGACCAACAAAGTTTAATTCTGGGTATAAGCTTCCGTGTGCACACACGCTTCTTCAGATACTTCTGCAAAGCAAAGTTTTATTCAAGGGATAAGCTTCCGTGTGCACGCACGCTTCTTCGGATACATATCTGCAAAGCAAAGTTTTATTCAATTTTTGTTGGTCTTAAATGTGCCACTCTCCTTGAACTTTGTTCTAGATTCTGTTGGATACTGTTCTGCATGAAAGAGGATCTGGGAGGGAAAGGGTTAAGAGAATTCTCTCGCTTCTTCGGATACATATCTGCAAAGCAAAGTTTTATTCAATTTTTGTTGGTCTTAAATGTGCCACTATCCTTGAACTTTGTTCTAGATTCTGTTGGATACTGTTCTGCATGAAAGAGGATCTGGGAGGGAAAGGGTTAAGAGAATTCTCTCACGTGGGAAAACTTGGCAGCTGACCACACCCTCTCATCAGTTAGCTGCTGAGCCTCCTGGGCCCTTCCTTGTCTTCTGTTCCGTCTTACATAGGACCACTATTCTCTCTCTTACCTGGGCTTGGAGCTCTAGCAAGTTAACCTTTTCGAAGTTAATCTGTTCACAAAATGGACCTACATGAACGTTACATGAGAAATGCTTATATTATTTTGTGAGTAAAGTTTCTTTCTTTTGTGACCATTGGAGCCAGATCATCTTTGTAATTTTTTTGAACGGCATTTTCCCCCCATAACCGGGAAAACATGGAGGATCCAGGCTTCTGTTCTTCCAAGGCAAATGGATGTGTGTGTGTGTGTGTGTATATATATATACATACACACACACACACACACACACATATATATATATATACACACACACACATACATACATACAGGGCTTTTTTTGTAGA
>NW_015171596.1:33512-72683 GCF_001447785.1 Gekko japonicus | reverse complement strand
TAGCTATATATGTATCCCAATTGATTCTAGGTGAAATCCATCCCCAAAGCCCCCCTCTATAGGAATCACCCCCAAATTCCTAGGGACTTCCAAGGTTCCCAGCGCTACCATAAGTGGACTGTTACAAGAAGCAGGACAGGGATGTTCTAGTTCCCCTCAGCTGGATGTAAAACAACCTCCCCCAACTGAGCATCCTGGGAAAGGAGGAAACACATACTCAGTCCTGAGTTGGGAAATACCTGGGGATCGTAGGCGTGGCCTCTGAGGAGGGTGTGGTCCGGAGAGGGGAGGGGCCTCAGCAGAGTACAGCGCCATACAGTCCCCCCTCCAAAGTGGCCATTCTCTTCAGGGGAACTGATCTTGGTCATTTAGAGAGCAGCCGTAATAGCGGGAGACCTACAGGTTCCACCTGGAAGTTGGCAACCCTACTTGAAAGGGATAGGGTTTGTTTGTTTGTTTGTTTTTAAACTGCCTCTAAACTCAGGAGCTGCGGTGGCTCAAGTGATGAAGACGCTGAACTGCAGGCTGTGGAAAGTCGGTTGTTCAGCAGTTCGAGACCCGGGTGTGCCGCATGACAGAGTGAGCTCCCGTCTCTAGTTCCAGCTCCTGTCAATCTAGGAGTTCGAAAGCAAGAAATTGCAAGTAGATAAATAGGTACCACTTCGGTGGGAAGGGAACAGCGTTCCGTGCGCCTTGGTGTTTAGTCATGCCGGCTACGTGACCACAGAAACGTCTTCGGACAGCGCTGGCTCTTCGGCTTTGAAATGGAGATGAGCACCGCAACCCTAGAGTCGGACTCGACCAGCTTTCGAGCAAGGGAACCTTTACCTTTACCTAAACTCAGGAGGCTTTCTCTTTAAATCTGCCTGCAATCTGGAAAGCGGAATCCCTTGGAAGAAGGCAAAAGCCATTCCAATTGTGGAAGGAGTTATACCTGGCGGTGTGTTCTGCATTGAAACCAATGGAAACGACTGTCAGATTAACCATATCCACTATTTAAGAAGAGGAAGAAAGATTCCAAATCCATTTCTTTTTGCAACCGCCTACTTAATTCTACACCTAAACAATCCTTTCTTTATCTGTTCAAAGCCATGATCTCTTCTCAATAGAAAGCTTACTGGTCTTTTTTTGGGGGGGGCTGTCTTAAACAAGCTTATCTGTGTTCTCAAATTTGCTTTTTTAATCAAGGAATGAATTTCTAGTGTTTCTCATTTTTTCCCCTTAATTAATAGAGCCTCTCCCAGATGCTACTGCTGGATGGTACTTCCTAATCCCGTTACAGTTAATACTAAAATAGCAGCATATTTTTTTTCCCCCTTGAACAGCCTGCTTCACTGAACAGCTGAATTTTTAAGTGCTCCTCCTGTGATTTCAATCTTCTTAAAACCAAGATCTTGTACTGTTTATGCAGGGCGCTGTGAAGGACTTCGGAACATTCGCTGAATTTTGCCGAACGCGGGACAAAAATAGATGCGGAAAATCTAGGACTATCGGGGGCCCCGTTACCTCCTGTCTCTCTACGCAAAGCTTGCCAGTCGCAGGAGGTAATCTTTGTGTCAGATTTCCTGGGGGCAGGGCACCACTCCGCAGGATTCCCCCCCCATCCCATAATTTCCCACCCGCCCTACTGCACTGGAGCTCCCAGGGGGAAATCAGAACAGTTTGAAGGGATTGCACCTGGGCCTGGGTATGAAACCCCCCAAGCCTCGATGGCTAACTGAGGGATAATGAGGAAAACAGGCAGGAACGGGAGGATTTCCTTTGAAAAAGTGAACAAGAACGAATTGAATTGGGGGGGGGGGAGAAACATAAACTGAGGTGAACTAACAATCAGCCAGGAGCTGTGGGATGTTAGGCTTTAAACAGTACATGCTCAAGGGAAAAAAAGATCGTTTCAGGCAGGTTTGTAACGTTTAAAAACAACATTCTGCAGCTATGGCCTTTGCATTTTCACACATGTTGTGTAATCGACTTTCAAAGCACTTTAGCGATTGTTTGCCACTGGGTTTTGCTGTTTCACGCAGTAAAATCCAGTTGTAAAGTGCACTGAAAGTGGATTGGAGCTGCTTTAAAAGTTTCACACCAGATCCAGCAAACTCCACTGGAAGACCACAGTGCCTTTGTATACTCTCAGTCACCCAGACAGGGAAATTTAACTAGAGATCTGATCTCTTGACACATCTTTAGTTCACACTTCTGGTAAAATAGCCACAGTTTCCAGCAGTTCCGAGAACTAACCTTTGTCAGATGTAGGTTGAGAAGTAGGATAGCGGCTTTGCTTCCCCCCCCCTTCTTATTTATTTATTTATTTCTTCTTCCCACTGTCTTCCCCAGTGGCAGCAGGCAATGAAGCTGGCCAGTGGAAAGCTACTGCAGAAAGGCTGTGTGATCCTATGCATGTTTACTCCAAAACTTGGACCGATTTCCCACAAGCCGCTGCTCCGCCCTCGCTCTTCCCTTTACCCCGATCATATGTGTCAATTTCCCACTATTTGCTGCGCGGCCGCATTTTGCCCCGCAGCTTTGCCCGATTTCCCCCACGTCTACTCGATCCTGTTCTTTGAGGATCCAGAAGACACAGGCGAAATCGGGCGAAGCTGCGGGGCGAAATCGGGCGAAGCTGCGGGTCAAAATGTGGCAGTGTAGCAAATAGTGGGAAATTGACACATACGGTCAGGGTAAAGGGAAGAGCAAAGGCGGAGCAGTGGCTTGTGGGAAATTGGTCTTGATGTCATTCAGTGGGGTCCCCTCTCAGGCTGCGTGCTTAGAACTGCAACCTCTAAGCCAGGGGTGTAGAACTCATTTGTTATGAGGGCCGGATTTGACATAAATGACACCTTGTTGGGCCGGGCCATGTGTGTCATAAAATGTAATATCAGGTAGCAGATATATAAACTTTATAAAGGACACAAACACATATGGTTGTGTTTTTTTACTTAAAATAAATCATGCTTAAAACATTAGTATGCTTGCAATATTTTGTTTATTTAACAGTGTCTAATAACTGACATGTCTTGCTCTGAATTATGGCATCAAAATGTCTGTGCTGTTGCAGTCTTGAGTAGGTTGTTCAGGTGTGTATCTGTAAGCTGCAAAACTACAATGACACAGCAGCAGCAGCAGAACTGGAAGAAGCAGCAGAAGACAGCCAGTTCCACTGTGGGCCTGATAGAAGCCCCACGGGGGCCTGATCCCCCCCCCCCCCCGGGTGTTTGACACCCCTGCTCTAAAAAAAGTGTGGATGAATATATATTTTTTAAAAAAATTATTTACACTTTCTCTGTCTCACCTGGGTGGGTCACACAATTTAAACCATGCCAGTGAACAAACAATGCAATGAAAACTGGATTACAAAATTAGAGAATACGCTAGAAAACTATATAATCACATACAAAAGCAGGATTTCAAAACCAGAGAACAATGCAGAAGAACAATGTAAATATTGGCAACGATCAATACACTGAAGACTGCCTAGAGAACTTCACGGGCTCATTGGCTTCCCCAGCGGGGCAAAAAAGGGCCTCCAGCCAAGTCCATTTCAGGTCAGGAAAAGATGTGCTCCAAAGCACAAAAATAAGTAACTTCGAAACTAGAACTGACTGGTCTGGATCAACCCATGACCAGCTGCAGAGAATAGATACCAAGAAGCCAGTTTCACTGGAAAAGTTCAAGTTTAAGTTAAGAACATAAGAGAAGCCAGGTTGGATCAGGCCAGTGGCCCATTCAGTCCAACAGTCTGTGTCGAACAGTGGCCAAAACTCAGGTGCCATCAGGAGGTCCACCAGCAGGACCAGAACTCCAAAAGCCTTCCCACGGTTGGCTTCCCCAGACAGAGTGTTCCATCTATACTTGTGGCTAAGAGCCACTGATAGACCTTTGCTCCATATTTTTATCCAATCAGCTCTGGAAGCTGTCTATGCTTATAGCCGCCACCACGTCCTGCAGCAGTGAATGCCAGGCGTGAATTCTTCTTTGGGTGAAGAAGGAATTCCTTTTATCTGTTCTAAGTCTACTGCTCATTAATTTCATTTAGTGCCCATGAGTTCTTGCACTTCCTTCTCTACCTTCTCTATTCCATGCATAATGTTGTAAACCTCTATCATGTCACTCCTCGGTCATTGTTTCTCCAAGCTAAAGAGTCCTAACCTCTTTAACCTTTCTTCACAGGGAAGGTGTTCTATCCGTTTAATCATTTCAGCTGCCCTTTTCTGCATTTTCCCCTATGTTATCTTTTTTTGAGGTACGGTGACCAGGACTGTACACATTCTTCCGAATGAGACCGCACCATCAGTTTATACAGGGGCATTACGATACGGGCTGCTTTGTTCTCAATCCCCTTCCTAATAATCCCCAGCATAGCGTTGGCCTTTTTTATTGTAGTCGCACACGGAGTCGAAATCTTCAAGGGGGGTCATCTAGATATCTCTCCTGGTCAGTTACCATAAAGAAGAGCAAAAGTCCAGTAGCACCTTCAAGACTAACAAAATTTGTGGCGGGGTCTGAAGAAGTGAGCAGTGACTCATGAAAACTCATACTCCGCCACAAATTTTGTTAGTCTTGAAGGTGCTCCTGGACTCTTGCTCTTTTCTACTGCTACAGACAGACTAACGCAGCCACCCATCTCGATCTGGTCAGTTACCATCAGTTCAGAATCCATCAACGTATGTTTATAGTTAGGATTTTTGGCTCCAATGTGCATCACTTCGCATTTG
Organism: Gekko japonicus; assembly: GCF_001447785.1. Classification (NCBI taxonomy): domain Eukaryota; kingdom Metazoa; phylum Chordata; class Lepidosauria; order Squamata; family Gekkonidae; genus Gekko; species Gekko japonicus. Next base: position 67,971 of record NW_015171596.1, on the reverse strand, counting down.
CCCATGCCGAACCTCATTTGCTCCAGCCTTAAGACCATATTGCCTTGAGAAGTGCTCACAAAAACACTACCAGAGAGATACCTGCACTGCGTATTTCATTATTAACTGGAATAAGACACAAATTCCAATGAGCACTCGGCATCTCATTTTTTCTCTCTCCTCCAGTAGGACTGCAACAAATCCTCAAAAAACCGGAAGAAACCTGTTCTGGACGTCGTGACTGTGTCGTAGAATGTTTTACATTTGAATCCCATTTTCCTCTCTAAAAGATTAATGTTACCATTTTAAAACTTTCTATCGAACAACAGGTTAACTTTAAAGACTTTGCCTCTTGCGTTACTTCAAAGCGGAAAATCTCACGTTCCAAGATTTACTTCTTCTTCTTTTTGGCAACCAACAAAAATCAAATCAAAATCACTTCCTCTCCATTTGCTATCAAAAATGATAAAAGGATTCTATTAGGACCTGACTTGGCGACAAAGCTATTACTGTGAAGCTGGCCTCGATAGAAAAGCCCCTTTCATTTCACAATGTTTCGGAGCAGATACGGTCACTAGTCACTGGATATTTTCCCATGCTTTCACTGAACTATTCCCCGGGCAGCCTCTGTTTTTAAATAGTGCAGCAAGTGATTCGTTCAAACACACACATATGTGTGCGTGTGTTTTGCCAGTATCCATGTTTCTGTGCTAAGTATTGTCAAATCACTTCAAACTTATGGTGACATTATGAATCAATATCCTGCAAAATGTCCTATTCTTAATAGCCTTGTTCGGGTATTACAGATTGAGGGCTGCGGCTTCCTCACTGAGTCTGAAATATACTGGGTTTGACTCGCGTTAGTGATCAGCTCATGCTTTATTGTGATAACAGCTCAAACTAAAGACAAACTAGCAGGGCCGGCGCCCTGCTTAAATTCGCACCCAACACCATACCTACACCCACCCACTACCCGTGATAGGTTATTTACAGAGGCACTCCTGGGTGATAGGTTCGTCTCAGGATCCTGGCAGTCTATTGTTCAGTGACCCCAAGCTGGGTCTGATGAGGTTAGGCTTAGTACACAACAAGTCAATCCATCTCAGGTTGGGTATTCTTTTTCTGCTGCCTTCGACTTTTCCTAGGGTTATTGTCTTTTCTAGGGACTCCTGTCTTCTCGCAACGTGACCAAAATATAGTAGCCATTTGAACTCGAAAGGTCACCGAGTTCCTGTTGGTTACTTTAAAGGGGCACGTCAGAGAGAATATGAATGTCTTCCAGTCCCTTTTCTAATATACCCTAGCACAGAGTTTTTCCTTTTCGTTGTCAGAGCAGGCAGAGTAAATGTTTTCATGAAGCTATCCACTATAATAGCAGGATCATTTTTCCGCAATGGCTGCCAATTCAGACTATAACAGAACATATTTGAAGTTACAATTTCTGCTCCAGTTTGCATCTCCTTGCACTTCTCTACACTGAACTTATTTTGGCATGTTGTTGCCTATTCGTTCAATTTAGAGCTTTAGTGCTATTGACGATCTGTTTTGGTTTTCACCACTCAGAGTAGAAATCTGGCCACTACACCAATTGCAGAACATTTAACAACAATGTAAATAACACCTGTCTCATAGAATCATAGAATGTTAGAGTTGGAAGGGACCTTCCAGGTCATCTAGTCCAACCCCCTGCACTCCGCAGGACCATAGCTGAAAGATAGCCCTACATACCTACAACATACCCGAAAGATGGTCGTCCAGCCTCCACTTGAAAACGTCCAGCAAATTAGCATCCACCATCTCCCGAGGCAGACTGTTCCACTGCTCCACCACTCTTACAGTTAGGAAGTTTCTCCTGATATTTAGCCGGTATCGACTCCCTTGTAATTTCCACCCATTAGATCTAGTCTTCCAATCCGGAGCAAGAGAGAATAGATCTGCTCCATCTTCTACATGACAGCCCTTCAAATACTTGAAGACTGCAATCCTGTCCCCTCTAAGCCTTCTCTTTCCCAGGCTAAACATACCCAACTCTTCCAGACTTTCCTCATAAGACTTGGATTCCAATCCTCTCACCATCCTGGTTGCCCTCTTCTGGACACGCTCAGGCTTGTCGACATCCTGCCTAAAATGGGGTGCCCAAGACTGGACACAGGACTCCAGGTGAGGCCTGACCATAGCAGAATAGAGCGGAACTACCATCTCCCGTGATCTGGACACAAGGCTTCTGTTCATGCACCCTAAAACTGCATTAGCTTTCTTCGCAGCCACATCGCACTGCAGGCTCATGTTTAGCTTGTGATTAACCAGAACACCCAGATCCCTTTCACATGTGCTGTTGTCAAGCCAAGTCCCTCCCATTCTATATTTGTGCCTCAATATTGATCCTTGTGGGACTCCTCGGCTCACTTGCTTCCATTACAACAGCCATGTCCTTCTATGCTGCCAGTCTATTGGTAACCCATAGGAGGGCCTGCCTTCTTATCCCATGACTTACAAGTTTGCTCAGGATTCTTTGGTGAGTAGGGTTCCCAGGTCCCTTCGTCACTCTGGTGGGGGATTTGCAGGGTGTTCTCTGGGTGGGTGGTTGGGTGGGGATGCCCCCAACCCCCGCCCCCAAGAGCAACCACCCGCCTGGCCACCCTGGAACACCACAGCCCTGTGTGCCACAGCCACCACCCCACTCACAAGAGGACCCTTTAAAGGGTCTTTTTGTGAACTGCCCATATGGTCCACAGCTGCCCCTCTCCCTCCTGCTAGATTTAAAGGGCCCTCCAGCTGGTCGGCAGACCACATGGTCCCCGCCGATCAGCTAAAGCCCTTTAAATCGGGTAGGAGGAGGAGGGGGAGGGGTAGCCGGGCGGGGGGTAGCTCTTGGGGGCAGGGATTCCCCCGCCAACCATCTGGCCGGGGGCAGTCTGAACCCCCCAGAAGCGGGGGGGAAACCTCACCCGGACATGGAGGCTGGAAACCCTATTGGTGAGGGACCCTGTCAGAAGGCTTTTGAAAGTCCTAGTAATAAGGTCTTCCAGATCACCCTTATCCACATGCTTCTTAACCTTTTCAGAAAACTCCAAAAGGTTCACATGACCGCATGAAGCTGCCTTCTACTGAACCAGACCTTTGGTCCATCAAGGTCAGTATGGTCTACTCAGACTGGCAGCAGCTCTCCTGGGTCTCAGGCTAAAGACCTTCACATTTTCCCCTCAGCAGGGCTTGTTCCTCAGCGTCCTTAAGAATTCTATCCCTAATAACTGTTTCTGCTGATTTACTCAGAACAGACGCAAGGCTAACTTGGCTTGTAGACTTCTCTGGGCCCACTTTTTTAAAAATAGTTTTTTATTCATTTTCTACAGAAAAAGAAAAACTAACAGACATGAGAATCTACAAGATAGACTAACATGTAACAGACAGGAGGTTTGTACCCACTGTAGCTCAATTGGTTTACATACTTAGAATCATTCTTATATGCACCCTCACATGTTTAATACTATATAAGCTCAAATATATTTTGATACTTATAATGTAAAGTTATTGTGTGCATCTTTACAGATACACCTCAATCCATTTATACAATCTTGACTATGTTTTTTTCAAAAAAATCCTTTTTTTTCTTGCAGTTGCAAACGTTAGTTTGTCCATCTCTGCTGTTTCTAATAGTTTGTAAATAATTTCTTCTTTTGCTGGAACTTCTTTCCTCCAACATTTTGCATACAAAATCCGTGCAGCTGTTATAACATGTATAATAATATATGTGTCCGGTTTTTAAAAAATCTTTCTGGTATAACATTTAATAATTCTCTGGGCCCACTTTTAAAAACCAGTGTTATATTTGCTATTCTCCAGGTCTGCTAGTAGGAAAGTAGATTTTAGAGGTAAACATACTAAGCTGGTTAGAAGATCTACAATTTCACAGTTGAGTTCTCTGGGGTTATGCCATCTGAACATTTTGTACACCCGGGCTCTGCTTGTGTGCCTATGAAGCTAGCGACATCTTTTTTTGCCAAGTGCATTGATTGTACTGGCACACGCGCAGCAGAAATTGCCATTCCCATTGGCAGGGTGAGAAGTCAGAAATTATTTTCAATACAGGTTGGAATACTGAAGGAATTAAGGTCGCAGGGAGAGGCCCTCCTAACTTGCCCCACCAATCTAAGAGTCTTGCCTGAGGGCACACAAAAGAGGGCTTTTTTGATGGCAGACCCACCATTTATTTATTTATTTATTTATTTATTCGATTTATACCCCGCCTTCCCCGCCGAGGCAGGCTCAGGGTGGCTTACGTAAAATGCACATATAAATGCAATTAAAATCCATCATTAAAAAACCCCAAAAGCTATAAACAAATCAAGTGGAACAACTTCACCAAGCGGTTGTGCCTGACTCCGTCCCCACTCTCGGTCATAGAATCACAGAGTTTGATGGGATCTCCAGGGTCATCTAGTCCGACCCCCTGCACAATGCAGGAAATTCACAAATACCTCCCCCTACCCACACACCCTGCTGACCCCTGCTCCATGCCCAGAAGATGACCAAAAAAACAAAAACAAAAAACCACTCTAGGATCCCTGGCCAAACTGGCCTGGAGAAAAATTGCTTCCTGTCTTCAGGGGGCAGTTGAAGACAGTTTTATTTAGGATGTAATTGGACTAATTTAGAGGGTTTTTTATTTTATAGGCAGTGCTAATTGGAAATTTCAAATTTTGTCTTTTTTGTATGTGTATGTACACACACACACACATGTATAAAAACACAATGGCAGTTTTATTTATATTATAAGCTGCCTTGAGTTCTGTAAGGTAGAAAGGTGGTGCATATATGTTTTAAATAAATCAATTAAATTAAATTAAGCAAACACAAGCATGTTCAACTTTAGGATTCCGACAGGCAAAATTGGCAAAAATGAAAGACTAGCAACATAAGCGATACAGCTTCTCTCAGTCCTCCTGAACCACAGCAGGATCAAGATAAGCAAGGAAAGGGCCTTTTTCTGCCTGGTAGACTGAGCAGACAAAAGATGGACAAGAAGAAGGAAGAAAGAGGAGGAGATTGGATTTATACCCTGCCCTTCACTCGGAGTCTCAGAGCGGCTTACGAACTCCTTCCCCTTCCCCTCCCCACAACAGACACCCTGTGAGGGAGGCGGGGCTGAGAGAGCTCTGACAGAAACTGCTCTTTTTCAAGAACAGCTCTGACAAAACTACGGCTTGCCCAAGGTCATCCAGCCAGGTGCAAGTGGAGGAGTGGGGAATCAAACTCGGTTCTCCCAGATTAGAGTCCACGCACTTAACCACTACACCAAACTGGTACAGGGATAGCTGCAGAAAAGCAACGAGAGAAAACATATTGCATAAGCATACTGCTTGTGATCCTGCAGAACTCTTTGAAGCAGTCAACAAAAGACCAGCGAATGTAATGTTCGCAGGTGCAGCTGGCCAGTCACAATCAAAGTACGATTGAACCTATTACTAATTAAAATTTAAACTTGTTCATATACTCCAGGAAGCCTGGGGTTCTGGGACAGGAGGGGACCCTGATTTGAATCCATGTCATCTTAATTCTCTAATTAGCCATTCACCTTTGACTGTAACTCATTTTACCTTTGACTGCAAAGAACTTAAATATGCACCAGTCGACAGTTGCTGATAACCTCTATTATCCTCTGTGCTTTCCTCTGGTTTTTTTCCCTTCTTCTTACCAACAACTCTTCCTTGTTTCTTCTCAGAAAAATCGATGTGTGAATATCAAATCAATTTATCATGGTGGGAGCGTACACTATTGCGAGATAGGTATGGTATAGGTATGGTAAAGATAAGTTAAAAGGTTTTGAAGATAGCAATACTCAACTGGATAAGATTTGGCTATCATCCAGAGATAAATTAATTCAAAAAAATTATAGATTTTTATTAGAAGATTATAAACTGGATGAAAACATTAAAGCTGCTATGATTTCCTGGATGCAGGATATGGGAAAAGAGCTTGAATCTGAACAATGGGACACAATATGGAAAACTGCTAAATTTATGAGAGCCATCTCCTATAAAGAAAATATCTGCAAAATGTTCCATAGATGGTATTGGTCCCCAGATAAAATTGCAAAATGTTATTCACAAATGTCCAATAAATGTTGGAAATGTAAATCTAATGTGGGGACCTTTTACCACATGTGGTGGAATTGGGGTAAAATGCAAAAATATTGGAAAATGGTACATAATATTATTTTAGAAATACTAAATTTAGATGTCTAGTTAGCACCTGAAAGTTATTTACTGAATATAATTCTGAAGGGTTACGTCAAGCAAGATGTATATCTATTAGTATATATCATAACAGCTGCGAGAATACTAGTGGCTAAAAATTGGAAAACGGATAAAACTCCCTCGAAAGAGGATCTAAATAACTAAACTCCTTGAGCTAGCGCAAATGGATAATTTGAGTTTAATACTGCAGGATAAAGACCAAAAAAATACAGAATAAAAGATGGTTAAGGGTTTATAACTGGATAAAGCATGTAAAAATAGAATAAGAAAAGTAAAAGTGGAATGAGTTATTTGTTGCAATAAGACATGTAAATTGATGCATTGACTCTAAAAGTTTGTGTAATCGGAGATAATGAAATGTTTGTAATTAAACTGAAACTATGTAAAATAAACGTGGGGGAAAAACCTCTTCCTTGTTTCTTCTCCAGTTTTAGACTCTGAAGGGGCCACGCTTTGGGGTGTTTTCGATTGTCATGATTCTGTGGAACTCATCTAGAAGCTTCTGACACAAAGCAGCAACTGCTCATGTAAATTACTATAATTTTATCAAAGTGTAAAGATGGTTCCATTAATTGAACCTTCTTAAACAGTAGAACAAGGTTTGAGTCCAGGGGCACCTTGAATACCAACAAAGCTTAATTCTGGGTAGAAGCTCTCATGTGCATGCGCACTGATTCAGATACACTGAATATGAACAACGTTTCAGTCCAGGGGCACCTCGAAGACCAACAAAGTTTAATTCTGGGAATACACTTTCGTGTGCGTGCCCAGTTCTTCGTGAAAGCTAATACCCAGAAGTAAGCTTTGTTGGTCTTCAAGGTGCCACTGAACTCAAACTTTGTTCTACTGCTTCGGATCAACATGGCTACCCACCGGAATCTTCCGAAACAATTTCATTTTGGTTGGTATGAGAGAAATGCAGTTGAATTCTTCCAATCTGAGTTTCGGAGGAAAATTGCCTTCGAAGTCAACTGCAATGGCCAACGCAATTACTGAACGGAGAAAAAACAGTGTGTGCTTCAAAAATTAAAGTAGGCTTGTAGCAGAAGGCATATAATTAACCGCCAATATTACCCTGTCAATGCTTTTCGGCACTGAGAAAAATGTGACCGTTCAGCTTCGGCCTCTACAGTGAATGATCAGTCCGACATGATGAAAGTGGCTTGCAATTTGCTAAACTAAGAGGACGTGGTCTGGGAAAACCGGAAACAATTATTTAGAAGTCCTAGACGGCTAAAAAATGAGGCTGAAGTTGTAGCGAAGGAAGTTTTCCCTAAGGGTTTTTTTGTGCTGGGATTCCAGAGGTTTGTTTCACAAAACTGGGGTGTTGTTTTTTAATGGCACAGGGACTTTCCTGAGCTTTCCCCCCCATCAGCGAGGCACTGCTTGAAATGGCTCCTATGTTTAGAGTAGGGCTGCCAACCTCCAGGCTGGCCCTGGAGATTTCCCGGAATTACACCTGATCTCCAAGACCACAGAGGCCGCTTCCCCTGGAGAAAATGGCCGCTTCGGAGGATGAACTCTGGTGTTATACTTTGCTGAGGTCTCCTCCCTCCCCAAACCTCGCCATCTGTAGGACCCACCCCCAAATCTGCAGGAACATCCCAGCCCAGAGATGGCAAGGAGAAACTGGACTGAGAATGGTACATTATGTCTGTCAAGTTTCATTTTTGATCGTAGTATGCCTGAACACAGAATCATCAGTCATTTTTTTACTGTATGTGCTTCTCATTTGCTGAAAACTTTACTACCTTTAATTGTATTATACCCTATAAACTACACTTGATCTTAGTCAAAAGGCTATCATACCCTGTATTATTGCATTATCCCTTTATTTCTGATTGCACACTGTCTAGACCAGGGGTGCCAAACATGCGGCCTGGGGGCCGGATTAGGCCTCCGGAGGGCTTCTATCAGGCCCGCAGTGGAACTGGCTGTCTTCTGCTGCTTCTTCCAGTTCTGCTGCTGCATCATCGTAGGTTTGCAGCTTACAGATACACACCTGAACAGCGTACTCAAGACTGCAATAGCACAGACATTTTGATGCATTAATTCAGAGCAAGAGGTGTCCATTATCAGACACTGTTAAATAAACAAAATATTGCAAGAGTGCTCATGTTTTAAGCATGATTTTATTTTAAGTTAAAAAACCACCCTTTGTGTTTGTGTCCTTTGTAAAGTTTATACCTTTGCTACCTGGCATTACGTTTTATGACACACATGGCCCCGCCCAACAAGGTCTCATTTATGTCAGATCCGGCCCTCATAACAAATGAGTTCGACACCCCTGGTCTAGATCCTTGGTCTGCCTTTCAAGGTTTGTGGAGGACCTCCATTGCATTATCAGAACTTGTCTACCATTGGTGTGCATTGTTGCGCAGATTAGGGGACTCCCTTAGAGGGATTTAGGCCTACCTGTTCCTACAGTGAACGAATAAGAGGCAGCGGGAAAAGGGTTTTCTTCCTGACACGAGCCCCCTCCCTGACCACCCATACAGTAACTTTTAATATGAAGGGGGAACCAACATTAGTCTGCATTCCCCACATGCTCAGAAAGTCCTAACGCACCCAATGGGATCAGCCAATTAGTTATTAGGAGGAACGGCGACATGGCTTGGCACCGGGGTGTCTGAACACCATTCTTCTCCCATAATTCTCTGCCTGAGAATTAAGATCACAGGGAGAGGGGCCCCCTGACTCTCCCACCAATCAAAGAGGCTTGGCTGGTGGCTACGGGAGAGAGGGCCTTTTTGGTGGCAGCCCCACCATTATGGAACCACCATCCCAGAGAGAGGTATGCCTGGCCTCCTCACTTTTGGTCTTCAGGAGGCAGCTGATTATTTAGGACTACATTTGACTGAGTTTTTATTTATGGGGAGCTCCTAACTGAGATTTTAAACCACTGACTTTTGTGGTTTTTTACAACTATCATTTTATTTATATTGTAAGCTCACTTGAGTGCCACTGAGTAGAAATGGCAGGTAATAGATGTGTTAAGTAAATAAATAAGACATGGGATTGTATTCCATGTAAAATACACAATGTTTCTTACTGCATCACATAACTGTATCTTGGGTATCTCATTTTAACACATCACCTATACGTTTACATGTAAGTACCACAAAGCTTTTGTTGGCAGGGTGATGTCTCTACAGCTGAGTCTGGTCCAAATGGGCAAATATTCAGTCAGAGGTGTACAGGTACACGAGCCCCCTCCCTGACCACCCATACAGTAACTTTTAATATGAAGGGGGAACCAACATTAGTCTGCATTCCCCACATGCTCAGAAAGTCCTAACGCACCCAATGGGATCAGCCAATTAGTTATTAGGAGGAACGGCGACATGGCTTGGCACCGGGGTGTCTGAACACCATTCTTCTCCCATAATTCTCTGCCTGAGAATTAAGATCACAGGGAGAGGGGCCCCCTGACTCTCCCACCAATCAAAGAGGCTTGGCTGGTGGCTACGGGAGAGAGGGCCTTTTTGGTGGCAGCCCCACCATTATGGAACCACCATCCCAGAGAGAGGTATGCCTGGCCTCCTCACTTTTGGTCTTCAGGAGGCAGCTGATTATTTAGGACTACATTTGACTGAGTTTTTATTTATGGGGAGCTCCTAACTGAGATTTTAAACCACTGACTTTTGTGGTTTTTTACAACTATCATTTTATTTATATTGTAAGCTCACTTGAGTGCCACTGAGTAGAAATGGCAGGTAATAGATGTGTTAAGTAAATAAATAAGACATGGGATTGTATTCCATGTAAAATACACAATGTTTCTTACTGCATCACATAACTGTATCTTGGGTATCTCATTTTAACACATCACCTATACGTTTACATGTAAGTACCACAAAGGCAGGGACTGCGGTGGCTCAAGTGGTTAAGACGCTGAACTGCAGACTGGAAGATCCGTAGTTCAGCAGTTCGAGACCCGAGTGTGCCACATGACGAAGTGAGCTCCCGTCTCTGGCCCCAGCTCCTGCTAACATAGCAGTTCGAAAGCAAGAAACTGCAAGTAGACAAATAGGTACCACTTCAGTGGGAAGGTAACAGCGGCCACATGACCACGGAAACGTCTTCGGACAGCGCTGACTCCTCGCCTTGGAAACTGAGATGAGCACCGCCCCCTAGAGTCGGATTCAACTGGCTTTCGAGCAAGGGGAACCTTTACCTTTACCTAACACAGAGGCACTATGTGGCCAACACAGATACAGGGAGAGGTGCTGCAGTGTAGGGGGGGGTTAAAGGGCTGGATTATGATCTGGTGGACCGAAGGCCGAATCCCTGCTTCCACCCCAGAAGCTTGCTGGATGACCGCAGCCAATCACTCTTTCTCAGCATAACCTACCTCACAGGGCTGTTGGGAGGATAAAAAGGTGGTGAGAATAATGGAATACGCCATTGTGGGTTACCATTGGGGGGAAAGGTGGGGTCTAAATGAAGCAAATCAAATAGACAATCTAAGAAATAAGCAGAGAGTTACATTTGAACAACTACTATGAGCTGGTAACCCCCCCCCCTCTTTCCTCTTTTTTTTTGCGCTAAAACTATGAGTTTGGTCCCTGGAGCCAAAACCACGAACATCTCATTCATTAAGTACTAGTTCTCAAGGGCAAAGGTAGCTGACATTCTTGAAGATGAAGTTTGCACTGTGATTAATTGCTCACGGTATCTTACATGCTGATATGTAATTTGAACAATGATCCTGGGCTTGCAGTTTTCTGATACTAATGAATCTGACCTGTCATCAAAAAAGTTGCATCAGCGAAATTTCCCCCAAATTGTGTACACTGGTGTTACCTGTAGCCTATCACGAGTGAAAATTTTATTGTTCGCAGAAATCACAGGGAAACTTTCTGTTGGGTTACCTTTTTTTTTTTTTGCAGCCAGTCTCCTTCCAAGGCCCTGTGGGTGGCATACCTGGTTCTCCCTGCCTTTATTCTGTTCTCACAATAACCCTGAAAGGTAGGATACCTGAATGAAGAACAACTGGCCCAAGGTCATCCCATAAAACTCATGGAAAGTAAGGATATGACCCTGAGTCTTCCAGCGTCCGGTCCATTGTTCTGTCCTCGGCAGCTTATTAGCTCAAACCTCAATTATTGGTAATCCTGCGTGCACACAGTGGTGAGTTACATCACGAATCTGTTACTGTGCAACCTTAATTTCATGCAAAGAGTTGACTGGCACACGACTTCACTACATACAATGGCTGCCGATGTCTAGGTAGGGGCAAACCAAAAAGAGAGATCACGAGGTGGGTGGTGGAAATCAGCAGAACAACCGTGGAGTATTATGCCCAAGAAAAGATATCCAAAGACTATTGACTTATCTGATGAAAGTTACCATGAGAAATGGCCATATTGCTTGTTGAATGAATTAACTATACAGAAATTTCAACGCTACACACTCTGACGAAGTTTGTGAACGAGACGAGACTTGATATGCATAGTCCATTTTTTCTGAGAGCTTGATCTGCTCCAAGTAAACTGGATATTGGATAAGAACTCAATAGTCTTGGAATGTCTAGGTAGGGATTAGAGATCTGCCGCCATTACGACTCATCTCCAGACAACACTGAGCCGTTCTGCTGGTGAAAACGGCGGCTTTGGAGGGTAGACTCAAGGCCACTATACCTGTTCCGTCTGACGCTTTGTTAACAAACGCCTTCTGGACGTTATTCAACGCACAAGCCACGGTCATGTAGAATTAAATCATTTTATTCAGTTTTCACATGCATTCAGGAGGGTTCTTACTTACATCTTTTGTGATCTAATTCTGTTCTCTGGTTCATGGTGAAAAAGATAGTGTGCTCCGCCTTCCTTGCAGTTTAAGGAGCAGACAGAGGAATGGGGAGAAGGCTATAAAACTCGAATTCCCGCGTCTCTGGGTGCCGGAAATGACTGTAGATCAGCCAGTCACAGGAATGCTTTTGGATGTCTAACTAAAAACTTCAATTCCCAGAGGCCACTGCTCTTAAAGGTATGTGGCAGTTCTACTTAGCTACAGTTAAACGCTGGCTGGGTCAGCACAATACCGTACTGAAGTCTCTCCCGTCTGCAAACTCTGCCCCTCCCCAAGCTCCACCCCCGAATCTTTAGGAATTTCCCACCTGGAGCTGGCAACCCCGCTAGAGTAACATAGTGTCAAGAACATGAACTGTACCGGCTGTAAAATATAAAATGGACATGTCTCATATACAATCATTATTTCCAAAACGGATTACTTACGCCTGTCCCACAAGTTCAGGATCGCCAAGGAAAGGATGTTTCCATTCTATATCCCAAATAAAAACTACTCTGCTGATACACAAATCCCAAGAATGGCAATACATATTTTTAAAAAACACAGGCAGTGGCAAAGAACATCACTACTATCAGTCCTATAATACCGTAACAACATTCAGTGTTCCCATTTTTCCTGACGGACAGGGAATACTTGTTTTCTTGCACTGATAGTGGCTACAAAAGCTCTCATGGCAAAGATAACCGAAGAACGGAAAATATCTATGTCAGTCAGCACAACCTGCAAAAAAAAAAAAAAAACGGATTTCATCTCCAGAAAATGTTGGGAGGGGAACCTACACGCAGCACCCTTCATTAGACGCGGCTATAAAATACCTGGTATTGTGTGAAGGGGGAAAAAAATACCACCCTTTCCCTGCAAGCGAGCATGACACATCAAACCTCTGATCTTTATTGATTCCGTTATAACTATGAGAATGACAAGAGACCTGTCCTTTGTATAAAGCAAACAGCAAGAAGCAATCCAGCCTTCATGTTCAGCGAAGAGTGTAAACCAATAACGGTTTATCATAATACGTGCCAAACCGAACAAAATTGCAAGGGGAATAAAGGCTCCAATCCAGATCACATTCGGAATTTATTTGAATGGGCAAAGTAAACACGTGGTTAAGCACTCTCTGACTACAGAGGGGACCGGCTTTCCGCTCTGGCAAGCAAAGTCCACATGCATTTTCATCAATGAGCGGTACCCATTGGGATACACGGTTTCCAATACAGTCCGGGACATTTGCTATATGCAATTCTCTCCCCAAAAAGACGAATGAGAGTGTTCTAGATTGACTCAAGCCTGAACTGTCCCTAGAAGCTAAAACGTTATCTGAAGAAGTGAGCAGTGACTCACAAAAGCTCCTCCCCTGCCACAAATTTTCTGAGTCCTGAAGGTGCTCCTGGGCTCTCGTTCTTTTCTACTAGAAGCTAAAACAGTGGCGCTAGAAGGGTATAAATCTAGAAGCTAAAATTACAGAACGGAGGCCATTGTACTTTGGTCACATTAGGGGAAGACAAGAGTCCCTGGAAAAGACAGTAATGCTAGGAAAAGTGGAGAGATGGATTGACTCAATCAACAGGAGATGGACTGACTCAATCAAGGAAGCCAGGGCCCTCAGTTTGCAAGGCCTGAGCAAAGCTGTCGATGGTAGGATGTTTTGGAGGTAATTCATAAGGCCCCGACCTGGATGGCCCAGGCAAGCCTGACCTCACCAGATCTCAGAAGCTAAGCAGGGTCAGCCTTGGTTAATACTTGGATGGGAGACCACCGAGGAAGCCCAGGGTTGCTACGCAGAGGCAGGCAATGGGAAACTCACCTCTGAATGCCTCTTGCTTGGAAACCCACATGTGAGCTCATCATAACTGAGAAGAGGAAGAGATTGGATTTATCCCCCGCCCTTCACTACCCAAAGGTGTCTCAGAGCGGCTTACAAACTCCTTTCCCTTCCCCTCCCCACAACAGACTGTGAGGTAGGCGGTGGGGCTGAGAGAGCTCTGACAGAAACGGCTCTTTTTCCAGGACAGCTCTTGTCAGAACTATGGCTTGCCCAAAGTCATCCAGCAGCTGCAAGTGGAGGAGTGGGGAATCAAACCCGGTTCTCCCAGATTAGAGACCGTGCACTTCACCACGACACCAAACTGGCTCTTCACCACTACACCAGACTGTGACTTGACGGCACACCCCGTTTTCTCCCTGCCAAGGTCTCAAGTCAGGTCAACTGGGTTTAGAAGGGTGTATCCCCGTAGAGAAGTGCACTGAACTCAAGTCCCGTGGCACCTTAAAGACCAGCAAACCTCTTCCAGCTCACTTCTTCAGACACAAATGAGAACGAAGATCCACCAGCCCTTAAATCCAAGTCAGAAGTTGGAAGGGGTGTGTGGTGGCGATGGAAAGAAAGCAGGGGGGGCCTCTGAGGCAACTGCCCACTGGACTGAAGAATGTCCAGGGCCCGACTCTGGACTCTCCTGAGGATTCCTTAAACCCCAACCACCCCAAGCCATATTAAAAAGGGGGACACCAGCAATGCTCCCGCTAAGCTGTGAAGTCTTGTGAGCAAAAATTCCATTTTGTGAGCTACCGGCATTAAAGTTGTGAGGGAGCGACTTGACTACTGCACAGGTTAGTTTGCTCTGGAGCCCTCCTTCCTGAGCGAAGACAAAAATGTGTGAGCCGGAGGCTAAAAAGCTGTGAGCTGGCTCACACTAACTCAGCTTAGCGGGAACATTGGACACAAGCTTTAATTAAAAAATCGGTAGCAGTAGAAAAGAGCAAGAGTCCAGTAGCATCTTAAAGACTAACCAAAAAAATTAATAAATTGGTAGGGTAGGAGCTTTCATGAGTCACTGCTCACTTCTTCAGCAGTAACTCACGAAAGTTACTACCTAAAATTTGTGTTAGTCTTTAAGATGCTACTGGACTTGTACACTTGTAGAAAACAGACTAACATGGTTACCCATCTTGACTGGTAGCAGGGAAGCGATGTGCCCCCTCTTATTTGGGAACCTGCTAGACCAAGCCTAATAAAAGTGCAGCTGTGATCTAGCGAATTCCTCATAAATGAGGTAAACAGAAACCAGGGGTTTTTTTTACAGATATTTGACTAGATGGGTAAGGGCACAGATAGTGACGAAGAGCAAATGTTGATTTAACAGAAAACAAACTCTTTAATTCTGTTTGGTGTGGATGGCTTCAATATATGAAGCAAAACCGGCCCTCAGCTTCACCCTCAGAGGTTACAAACTCTTCTCCAAAGAGAGTCGCCGCTTCGGGGCTGAGCCTCAATGAAGGCAAATAAACCCTGAGGGGAGACCGGATAATCCTTTCTCCAGACAGGTCGCCTCAGCGGACTGGGCCTCACTGGAATCTAATTCCACAGCCGACAAGATTCTTCCCCCGGGTTCAAGGTTGCTCTTTTACCACTATCAGGCCCTTAACAGGGTGCCTATTTGTCTTACTGAGACAAGGGTCAGACAGGATGTCGCGGTACAAGGCAAAACATGATCAGCTTGAATAGAACTAGGAGATAAGCACAGAGGCTGGAAATGTCGAAAACTAAGGTCCGTAGTGGGATGCGTTTCCTGTGTCCCTTTTCAGCCCTGGGGTGATGAATTCGAGTTCGGCAGTCCGGCGTTATGATCTCCCTCGCAACTGCACCTTAGACGCAATGCTGAGTTGGCGGAAGAAGTCTCCCCTGAGGCTTTGCACAAGGAGCTCAGCCTCTGGTTTCAAAAGTGCTGCAATCCCATAATTTCAATATTTGTACTCCATTAGCATCAGTACGAATAAAATTTAGGTTTTGATAAACGAGACAATATTTAGGTTTTTAGTATAGAGGTCTGTTCAACTGTTAAAGATGTATTCTCTCTTATCGTTAATATATCATTGCTAATTTTAGGAGAGTTTGTGTTTATTTCTTAAAAAGAGAATCTAATCCAAAATTCTGTCATATTGATGCTTTATTAATTGCATGTTTCACAGCCCGGGGAACTCCTACAAGATAATGACTCAGCCCAGGTGGCACCTGGTATTTCTGGCCACTGTGTGACACAGAGTGTTGGACTGGATGGGCCTTTGGCCTGATCCAACATTGGCATCTCTTATGTTCTTATGTTCTTATGCACCTTAGACGCAATGCTGAGTTGGCGGAAGAAGTCGCCCCTGAGGCCTTGCACAAGGAGCTCAGCCTCAGGTTTCAAAAGTGCTGCAATCCCATCATTTCAGTATTTTACTTTGTACTCCATTAGCATTTCGATAATCAGTACGAATTTAGAGTTAGATAAACGAGACAATATTTAGGTTTTTAGTATAGAAGTCCGTTCAACTGTTAAAGATGTATTCTCTCTTATCGTTAATATATCATTGCTAATTTTAGGAGAGTTTGTGTTTATTTCTTAAAAAGAGAATCTAATCCAAAATTCTGTCATATTGATGCTTTATTAATTGCATGTTTCACAGCCCGGGGAACTCCTACAAGATAATGACTCAGCCCTACCCCACCTTCCTGAGTAGATACAAATTACCTGCCTACCATTTTGCTTCTCACCTTGACACAGAGAGTACTCCATCTTTCCGCGTTATACCTCTGAGGATGCCAGTCACAGCTGCTGGCGAAACGTCAGGTCCTACAATGCCAAGACCACGGCCACACAGCCCAGAAAATCCGCAACAGCTTTATCAATTGTTTCTATATTTGAATTATGTAATACACTTGGTAATATATCTGATTTTACTTGTTGTATGTTAACAATTCATAATATTTAACAATCTTGATGAATCTACATTTCCCCCTCCCCGTCTTGCCTTCTGTATCCCACCTTTTTTTTCTCTTGAGAAAACAAAAAAAAAATAACTTTTGAAATAAGTGCTGCATCCCATGCAAAGCAAATCAATGCGCGTAACTTTCACACCGCGGAGTGACAGCCTCTGCGGATGTTACGCTGGCATACATAAGCATACGTAGATGCTTTGCGCAGGGTTGCGGCACAATTTAAAACGAGACGCCGAGGCCAGGCTGGAGCACAGAGGTGCTCTTTGCCCTGCCAGCGTTATGGTCGGCTTGCAAGTAAATCACACGAGCAGATATTTGTGCCAATTACCTGCCCGACAGACCGTCAGAACTGACTCTCAGCTCCAGGGACGCAGACGGGACCTTCCCAGATTTTTTTTTTTTAAGGAAACCATGCTCTGTTACCAGACAGTGTGAAAAAGCCTGGGGGGACGGACCTCCGCAAAACCTACTGATAAAGAACAGACTGCGTTTCCACTCTGTCAGATATGTATTACAGGGCTTTCTGACATAAAGCGCAGGTATAATTTGCCGCACAGTTCACGGGTCTTGCCCTTAGGGGAAATCTTCAGTTATCTGTTTTATCCGCAGGCAGGTAATAAAGCTTATCAGAGGGCCCCCCAGCAGATATCGGACTCCTTCCATGCCAGACTGACAAGCTTCACCAGGCACGTCGGATTTCTGAGAAATGCTTCCCTCTTTTGTGTGCAAGTTAAATATTCCGCGTAGCCGGCTCATTTATGGTAGAAAGCCCGCATTAATGTAGAGAACGGAACTGTATCTCCTGGGGGGGGATTGCCTTTAAGTAAGAAACCCATTAAATTCTTAATTGATGTGTGTAATTAAATTAGTCGAGACCTCAACAGTGAAACGCTAAGGGATCGAGAGCAGGCCGCCGTCAGCATCCTGCACACAGTGCTTCGGTGAGCGGCCAGGATCAGGTCGCACGCTGAGAACTATAATCAGAAATAGGAAGCCACCCGACTGAAACGTAAGGGCCGACGCTTCATCAACTCTCTCCCTGACACCAAAGGAAACACATTAACAGGAAGACGAAGGAGGAGGAGGAGATTGGATTTATACCCCGCCCTTCACTCGGGAGTCTCAGAGTGGCTTATAATCTCCTTTCCCTTCCCCTCCCCACAATAGACATGGGGTGTGAGGTAGGTGGGGCTGGGAGAGCTCTTTCAAGGACTGCTCCTGAGAGAATAGCTCTAAGAGAACATGTGACTGACCCAAGGTCACACCAGCAGCTGCATGTGGAGGAGTGGGGAATGAAACCCGGTTTTCCCAGATTAGAGTCCACGTTCCTGGCTCTCAGAGCAAAGGGGAAATGTACTTCTGCTTCTACTCGTGAAGAACGGTTCTTGTTGATGTGCTTGAGAGGAGGCTCTTTCCTGTGAGGGGGTGCCAGATCTGAGCAGTGGTGGCCAGAGGGGGACAGGGCTTTTCTGCATCCAGATTTCTTCTGCTGCCCTGCACCTTGCCAGAACAGTCAGGAGAAACTTCCTAACTGTAAGACCGGTGAGACGGACTGCCTCCGGAGGTGCTGGATGCTCCTTCGCTGGGCGTTTTCAAGCGGAGGTTGGACGACCATCTTTCGGGTATGTTGTGGGGCTATCTTTCGGCTCTGCTCCTGCAGAGTGCTGCAGGGGGTTGGACTAGATGACCTGCAAGGTCCCTTCCTACTCTAACATTCTATGATTCTATGAGGACAGCATGGGAGGCCGTCGGCTCGGGGTAGCCAAAGGGCTCAAGCCAGTCCTGCCAAGCTTCCAAGTATACCTGGGGGTCAATCAGGCTGCGGAGAGCAAGAAAAAAATACTCTGAGGAGGGACAGTCACCTTCCGTATGTCCCCGTGTGACAACTACGGTCTTCAGGTAGCCATCTCGTGGCTATCCCAACTTGAGCACGGCAACAATTTTGAACACCCCGAGGGCCACACCAAAATAAAACCTTTGAAACAAAAAAACCCACTTTTGAAATAAATCATATGAACGATGCATTGATTTAGCAGGGATATTAAGCAACATCGATTGGGGAACAACACACTGAGAGTTATGAAGGAACAGATCATGCGTTGACAGCCACACGGCATTACCAGCTTCTGCCTTTGCTGATGGAGAACTCTGAGCACAGAATCCTTTCAGGACAAGGTCTTTGGTAGGAAACCCATTTCCTTGGGCAACTCGCCTTACGGTACCTGACTAGTTCATTATTAGTAGCTGCAATAACGTTCAAGATGAACCTTTTGTGTGTGTGTGGTAATGATCTTCCAGAGGTCTAAATGCTCTTAAAAAAAATAACAATCAATACAGACTATCACTTTTCCAGAACAGACCGAAGCAGCATACAGCAGACTTCAGCTATGTTATTTCTAAAACTTTCTTTAAAAACTCCACACTTTTGTACTCCCCTGTAACTGTTGTTCATCGAGCGGTCACAGGAACCACAACGATGAACTTTAACTGAAAACATGAAGTTAAGCATGGAAAGTGTCACAGTTGCATCAGCAATAGAACTATTAGTAATAACTAGTGGGCTGTTTGGTTAACAGAACAGAGTTTGCCGAGTCATAGAAGCGTGGTACGGAATGCAGTAAAGAAATCTCCCACAAAGTATATTGCAAAAAAGATGAACTTCCATTTATTCAAGTAAATCCAGTCCACATTCAGGTTGCAGTCAACCCTTTTCAAAGGCACAATACAGAGTCCTTCAGCTTTCATTTCTTCTTATCCTGTCTTTAGAAAATGAAATTTAAAAATCCCCTTCCGGGGGGCCAAAAAAAAAAAGGAAGGCCATGAGGGAGAGGGCAAAGTTAGGAGGGGTCAGAGGGCAGCTCCCAGATTAAGACAAAGAGAGGCACCCCATTCAAGGAGATATCATCTATACACACAAGAGTGATATAGCGCCCCCCAAAGTCCAAGCATACTGAGTCACTCACTCCAACTATAACTGAAACACCGAATTCAGAATCCAGATCTTAGAATCATAGAATCATAGAATGTTAGAGTTGGAAGGGACCTTGCAGGTCATCTAGTCCAACCCCCTGCACTCTGCAGGAGTATACTGAAAGATAGCCCTACATACCTACAACATCCCAAAAGATGGTCGTCCAGCCTCCGCTTGAAAACGTCCAGCGAAGGAGCATCCACCACCTCCCGAAGCAGACTGTTCCACTGCTTCAGTCAGTGTGTATACAGAGAAAGTATACCATCCTTTACAGCCCTTTTGTTTCCATTAAAATAATGCCATGTCTAAAGATTTATCCTAAAGGCTCTAAATTCAGCATCAATAAAACAATAATGGCCCCAAACAATGAATGTACCGTAGAGGTATACAGTGTGAGGGTTGTTGTTTTTTATTGTTCCAACATTCCACCTGTTGCATTCATTTTTGCATTCAATTATTTTAGTTTTCCATTGGATTTTGATAGAAAACACGTTTCTGTAGCAATCGGGAGGAAATTTTCAGGCATTTGGTTAAACCTTTAAATCTAAGCACATGGCTCGCTGTGGCATCTTTGTTTTCCTTTGGGTTTCGTCAACCTCTTTTTCTACGTAATGACCCCTGGGATTCAAGGGTGTTGGTGCCACTCACCCAAGCGATTCACCTTGCCACATTGTAGGGAGACTGGAAACGGGATACCAATTTTATAGGCAATTAAAACAAAAGCTAATTAATATTTTTTTAAAATGGATACCATTGCATCCAAAGAGCTATTAATTCAACGACCGTGAAATGCAGGGACACTTGCACTTTTCAAAGGGGTCCGTCATAAACCAGAAGCAATCAAAATAAAACATTTGGTTTAGGGTGCTCAGAGAAAAGGAGAAAGACGTCAAGAATTATAAAAGTGACATAACAGGAAGCAATCAATCAAAACCAACCTTTTATTTCTGACCTCTGCCCCTATTAAACTGAAACCATTCATTTCTTTTGATTCCAATTAGTTCCAAAATGAATGGGGGTTTTGGTTCATTTTTCCATTCATTTTGAAAGAAACAGACATCCGTAATGCGACATAACTCAAATTCTTTGCCTTCCTCGGCACAGGAATGTATCGAATAGACAGCACAGTATACACAATATTTCTTTGCTTAGGTAGATGGAATAAATATAGTCAGTTCAATAGCTCACAATTGTCACTTATCCCCTCTTTCATATACAACACTGGAAATCCGTTTCTCACATGACAGGAACTATGGTCATATCAGAGAGACCCAGGGAGAGATGACAATGAAGAGAAACTTCCAAAAAAGAATTAAGTGTGCTTCAGCCCACGAAAACCAACTCTGTACTAGGATGGTGGATGTCTTAAACATTGGTATATTTAATTCTCAGTGTGGTTCCATCCGTGGATATTTAACCCTGGAGCCACGGACAGACAAGACAGATCTTTCAATAAATCAGACTTATCTATATGACGAATATAGCTTAAGCTGGGGAGACAGAACAAGGTTGCCGGGGGAGGGGGAGAGAAAAGGAAGCATTGAATAAATTGAATACGGGGGCTGCCGCCATTGCCGCCATCTGCAACCACACACACCTTTCTCATTCATTGCTACCCGGTTTGGGATCACCTTTTACCTGTCACGTATCCATCAGCAGTAAGAACCGCATCGTATCTTCCCATCGCTTCAGTCCTTTTCAATGGAGGGGGGAAGATGGCGATCCTGGAACAGCTGTGGGTAAGCAGGAAATTGGAAGTGCTTGTGTTGCAGAATGGGGTTTTTGAACCTAGATTGGAAACTGGGTCTCCCGCATCAGAGTCCAAACTTCCTCCTGAGGGCTGTTCACTTGGCGCCACATTGGAGGTCCCTGACAAAGTCAGTCCACCCTAACCAAAACCCTGGAAGCTAAATGTGCCTGTGTGTGTGTGTGTGTGTGTGTGTGTGTGTGTGTGTGTGTGTGTGTGTGTGTGTGTGTGTGTGTGTGTGTGTGTGTGTGTGTGTGTGTGTGTGTGTGTGTGTGTGTGTGTGTGTGTGTGTGTGTGTGTGTGTGTGTGTGTGTGTGTGTGTGTGTGTGTGTGTGTGTGTGTGTGTGTGTGTGTGTGTGTGTGTGTGTGTGTGTGTGTGTGTGTGTGTGTGTGTGTGTGTGTGTGTGTGTGTGTGTGTGTGTGTGTGTGTGTGTGTGTGTGTGTGTGTGTGTGTGTGTGTGTAAAGAGAGAGAAGAGAAGAAGAGGAAGAGGAAGAGATTGGATTCATACCCCGCCCTTCACTCCCCAAAGGAGTCTCAGAGCGGCTTACAAACTCCTTTCCCTGCCCCTCCCCACAACAGATACCCTGTGAGGTAGGCGAGGCTGAGAGAGCTCTGACAGAAACTGCTCTTTTTCAAGGACAGCTGTGCCAGAACTATGGCTTGCCCACGGTCATCCAGCCAGGTGCAAGTGGAGGAGGAGAGGGGAATCAAACCCGGTTCTCCCGGATTAGAGTCCGCGCATTTAACCACTACACCAAACTGGCAGTTTATGTTCCTAGCACTAGTTTTTTATTGTTGCTATTTCTATTTTTAACACGGTTTTACTTTATGTTGCTTATTTTATATGACACTTAGAATACGTTTTGAGGAGGAAAGGTAGCATTGATTGACTGATTGATTGATTGACTGACTGACTGAGAAAATGCAATAATGCCTCAAAGAAAAAAAGAAAGAGGCTGCTTTTGGGCTTGGAAAAAGTGACAAAGAGCTTCACTGTCAACGAAGGAGAAATTATCAGAGTTTTGCGGGTAATGACTGAAGTGCTCTTTAATGTGATGAGCGTATTAAGCAGCTATGCAAATCCAATCCTGCTCTCCGAAGAATTGCGCAAAACTCATCACGCTTACTGTGAAAATTAGGACTTGTCACACAATTATCCAAAAGGCAGGAAAGAATTTTTGAAATGGAGTCTCCTACAACTCTCCTGAATTCCCTGATCTTTTGGTTACATAATTAATTACTTTTCGCTTGCCTGCTTTTTTTAAGTTCTCGCATACCCTGAAAACTGCAGCAACACAATTAGAATCAAACTATATCTTCTCTGAAGCAAAAAATTAAAAAAAAATTAAAATTCAGATGACAGAGATAAATCGGGGGGGGGGTGCTATCTTTAGCACGGAGTTTGGTGGAGCTGTGCAATAATACAGCATATATAAAACAGCTAGTTGCCAACTCTACCTCTTACTGTCCCATTTGAAAGCTTTGTCCAAGAGAATGAGTGAAGGCACTGGAAGCAGTGACGGGAGAGGTGCAGGCCTGCAGCCAAGATTTTTTAATTTGGGGGAGGCTTTAAATAAGTCGGGGGCACCCCGCATCCCCCCCCCAGGGAGTGCCACAAATAAAATAAAATAAATTGAAAGTCGGGGGGGCTGGGGGTTGGATAGGAAGTCGGTGGGCCTGGGTAGTAAGTCGGGGGGTAGGCCCTGAGATGCCCCCCCTGTAGCTACGGGCCCGCAGAGGTGGTAATACATCCCAAACGCATTGCTTCCTTCCCAACTCAGCACCTCGCTTTAGGAGGGAGGGGAAGACGCAAGAGCAACGAACTTCCAATTACCTGCCTACCAGACCTGTAGCTACAGTGGGGCTTTGGGGGGCTGTGCCCCCTTTCTTAAAGGCACAGCCCCACAAGAATGTTTCCTGTAAAATGCTTGTTTCAATCTTTTTTTAAATAAAGGTGTGCACTCCTTTAAGCAGAGTGGGGTGCTGTAGTTGACTTATGCCCGCACTGAGCAAGGGGGTTGGAGTAGGTGACCTCTAGGATCCCCTTCTAACTCTGTCAAGAAACTGGTCTCCTTCAAGAGAGTTTTTTTGCCTCCTAAATGTTAGCCTTCTTGAGTCTAGAAGTCATTACCCCCCCACCTGCCGTCTTGTTATCAGAACTGTTGCTTAGGCTGGCAGAAGAGATTAACTTGCAGCAGCTGAGAACTGTCATCTAAAGTGGTTGACAGCTTGCAATTCAGAGACCAATCCTGGTCGACAGTGTTCCCTCTAAGCTGAGTTAGTGTGAGCTAGCTCACAGTATTTTAGCCTCCGGCTCACACATTTTTGTCTTCGGCCAGGAAGGATGGCTCCAGAGCAAACTAATTTATGCAGTAGAAAAATCGCTCACTCACAGCTTTAATGCCAGCAGCTCATAAAGCAGAACTTTTGCTCACAACACCCCACAGTTTAGACGGAGCATTGGTAACAGCTTCCCATTGGCTACATGGCATTTCCTTCTCCACTGAGAACTTCAGCCCCACCAGAAAAAAACTCATGCACAGCTACTGCAGGATTGTCGCCTTCCCTCCTCCTCCGTCCAAAAGGTCTGAAGTGACAGGGAGGTACGATGGGCGTCTGACTACTGAACGATACGTAAGTGAGAAATGGCAATCCCAAGCTAGATTCCAAGGAATGAGAAATGAAGGGAATCCCGTCGCGCTCCCAATTATGGCTGCTGCTGCAGAGGCACGTGGCGGTGATCGGACAACCAGCCCACCAACCTCCACACAGGAGCAGCCTTCCTCCCCGCCTCCCTCCTCTCCCCCCACACGGTGCCTGGGACATTTTGCATCCAAGCAGGGCCGGTTCCAGGTTTGGGGAGGGGGCTCTGGGTGGGAAGACAGTGCCCAGAGACCCCTGAATAAGATCCTTGTTCCATCAAGGTCAGTCTTGTCTACTCAGACTGGCAGCGGCTCTCCAGGGTCTCAGGCCGAGGTCCTCCACATCACCTACTGCCTGGTTTGTTTTAACTGGAGATTCTGGGGATTGAACCTGGGACCTTCTGCATGCCAAGCAGAGTCTCTTCCACTGAGCCACAGCCCCTCTTTACAGCTCTCCAGGGTCTCAGATTGAGGTCTTTCACATCACCTGCTGCCTAGTTCTTTTAATTGGAGATACAGGAGATTGAACCTGGGACCTTCTGCATGCCAAGCAGAGGCTCTTCCACTGAGCCATGGCCCCCTTCATGGCTCTCCAGGGTCTCAGGCCAAGGTCTTCCACATCACCTACTGCCTGGTCCTTTTAACTGGAGATGCTGGGGATTGAACCTGGGACTGTCTACATGTCAAGCAGAGGCTCTGCCACAGAGCCACGGCCCCACTTCATGGCTCTCCAGACTCTCAGGCTGAGGTCTTCCACATCACCCACTGCCTGGTTCCTTTTAACTGCAGATACTGGGGACTGAACCTGCCAAGCAGATGCCTCTGCCACGGAGCCACCGCTGCTTTTCTTTAAAGGCAACCTTTGCCAGCAGCCTTAACTCATCTTCCCATCCTCAAGAGCATGACCTGAAATGGCATCACAGTTGCTGGTACCTCCCCATCACACAGCAAATAAATAAAAAAATAAATAAATAACCTCAACAATAAATAAGGTTTGGTTTGCGTAAAACCTACCGCATATTAACTCTGAACAACAAATCTTCAGTGTGGGTCAAGCATGCAAAGACACAGGCTTAGACTAGGTTGGACTTCCAAAGCATCTATCCTATCCACATACAGAATCCGACAGCAGGAGGGGCCGTACAGGGCATCTAATCCAACCCCCTGCTCAAGGCTTTTCAGCATGTAGCTATTAAAGCGACGTTTTACATTTGCAGAATATAAGAACGTTAAGAGAAGCCAGGTCGGATCAGGCCACTGGCCCATCCAATCCAACACTCTGTCATAAGAACATAAGAACATAAGAGAAGCCAATGGTGGATCCGGTCAGGGGCCCATCCAGTCCAACATTCTGTCACACAGTGGCCAAAAATACCAGGTGCCATCAGGAGGTCCACCAGTGGGGCCAGGACACTAGAAGCCCTCCCACTGTTGCCCCCCTAGCATCAAGAATACAGTGCATCACTTGCCCCAGACTGAGAGTTCCTATCTATACCTTGTGGCTAATAGCCACTGATGGACCTCTGCTCCATATGTTTTATCTAATTCCCTCTTGAAGCTGTCCATGCTTGTAGCTGCCACCACCTCCTGTGGCAGTGAATTCCATGTGTGAATCACTCTTTGGGCTGTGTAATACCAAAACCCAGGTGCCATCAGGAGGCTAATAGCCACTCCATATGCTAATAGCAGCTCCATATGCTTATCTAACCCCCTCTTAAAGCTGTCTATGCTTGTAGCTGCCACCACTTCCTGTGACAGTGAATTCCATAACTCAATGACTCTTTGGGTGAAGACGTACTTTTATCTGTTCTAAGCCTACTGCTCATTAATTTCCTTGAGTGCCCACGGGATCTTGTATTGTGAGAAAGGGTGAAAAGTCCGTCTTTCTCTACCTTCTCTGTCCCATGCATAATTTCGTAAACCTCAGTCACGTCACCCCTCAGTCATAATTTCTCCAAGAACCCTAACCTCTTTAAGGAGACCGATGCCAAGGAACTGCAAGAACTTCTATTCCAATGCATTCGTTAGATCTCTAGCATTTATCCTTCCTCCCATATCGCTTCTTTTTTTCCCACCTAGAGAAGTGAAATTGGTAATGGAAATGCCAAAAATTGAACTTTATATCCCCCCCCCACCTAGTGTTGACCATCATACATTTTCAGAGTTACAATATTGAGACGAAAATCATGAAGGTCTGGGAGAAGGGGGGGAAAGATGGTTTTTGTATCTCTGAGAGATATTAGGAGTGACACGGCTACGTGCAGAGTTATTTTGTGCCTCACTAGTTCCACAGGAAGTAAACTGCTAAGACAAACAAAAAGATCGGTTGACAGGTTTCTCGAAAGAACTTCAGAACGAAAGAGATACAGCAGTCAACACAAAACCTCCCCGCCCTCCGCCGCTACCATTTCTTTCCAAACCTGAATTCTTCTTCCAGGTTATAAGAGAATATTTCGAACGGGTAACAAGCAGTCAGCACAGCCAAATCACGAGCGGACCGACCACAATGATCACAGCTGGTCCACATTTGCACAGTTCCCCCCATTCACTGAACCTCCAGAAAAATCCTTATGATTCAGTTTTGTTTGGAAAACACAGGTGTTTGAAAGAAAGAAGAAGTCAAACTTACCCCCGCCTCCTCCAAGAAGACTTGAATTAGCTAAAGAAGACAAAGGAAAATACGGATTAATTTTTCAAATGTTAAAAGTTGCATCACAGTTTATTTTTAAGGTGCCAAGTCTTGCATTAGGTATCCCTGTGACCAGTGTTCCCTCTAGCTGAGTTAGTGTGAACTAGTAAAGGTATAGGTTCCCTTGCTCGAAAGCCAGTCGAGTCCGACTCTAGGGTTGCGGTGCTCATCTCCGTTTCAAAGCCGAAGAGCCAGCGCTGTCCAAAGACGTTTCCGTGGTCATGTGGCCGGCATGACTAGATGCCAAGGCGCACGGAACGCTGTGACCTTCCCACCTAAGTGGTACCTATTTATCTACTTGCCATTTCTTGCTTTCGAACGGCTCTGTTGGCAGGAGCTGGAACTAGAGACGGGAGCTCACTCCGTCATGCGGCACACTCGAGTCTTGAACTGCTGAACTACTGACCTTCCACAGCCTGCAGTTCAGCGTCTTAACCACTTGAGCCACCGCAGCTAGCTCACAGGTTTTTAGCCTCCAGCTCACATATTTTTGTCTTCGCTCAGGAAGGATGGCTCCAGAGCAAACTAATTTATGCAGTAGCCCGATCGCTCACTCACAACTTTAAGGCCAGTAGCTCACAAAGTAGATTTTTTGCTCACAAGACTCCACAGCTTAGAGGGAACATTGCCCGTGACCATGCCCTTCCGTGGTCCAGTAAAGGGCTCATGGCCAAGTCACGTTGCCAGCTCTGGGTTGGGAAATACCTGGAGATTTTGGGGGTGGAGGCTCGAGAAAGTGGGGTTTGGGGCAAGGAGGGACCCCAGCAGGGTATAATGCCATAGACTGGACTCTCCAAAGCAGCCATTATCTCCTGGGGAACTGATCTTGGCTGCCTGGAGAGCAACTGTAACAGCGGGAGATCTCCAGGTGCCATCTAGAAGTTGGCAACCCTACAGCCAAAAGGTGGTCCATTTACTCACACACACCCCTCTGGAAATGGGAGAAGAGTCTGAAAAGAAATAGAGCACGGCTCCCTCACTTTCCTTTTAGTCCTTCCAGCCACTGATGGGGCCTAAACGAGCATGAAAATGGCACAGTCCACTAAGGTCCCTCCTTCTGAAGACCAATGGGTGTGCACACAAGAATATGCATTTGGCGGAGGAAGTCACAGGTGTGTTACAGTGACCCCTTCTATCGGGCCCTCAGTGGAACTGGCTGTCTTCTGCTTCTGCTTCCAGTTCTGCTGCTGCTGCGTCATCGTAGGTTTGCAGCTTACAGATACACACCTGAACAGCATACTCAGGATTGCAACAGGACAGACATTTTGATGCAGTAATTCAGAGCAAGAGGTGTCCGTTATCAGGCACTGTTAAATAAACAAAATATTGCAAGAATACTAATGTGTTAAGCATGTTTTTATGTTAAGTTAAAAAAAACCCTTTGTGTCCTTTATAAAGTTTATATCGCCGCTACCTGGCACTACATTTTATGACACACGTGGCCCCGCACAACAAGGTCTCACTTATGTCAGATCTGGCCCTCAAAACAAATGGGTTTGACACCCCTGCTGTAGTGCTTTCAAGCCAAGGTGGTTTGCGTTGCCTGCCTCCTTGTCCGGACCCTGGTATTCCTTGGAGGTCTTCCATCCAAGTACTAACCAAATACTAAGTTAGCTCCCGAGACCTGACAAGATCAGGCTAACCTGGGTCCTCCAGGTCAAGGCAAGAGAAGAACAGAGGTGGGTTGCCATTGCCTGCCTCTGCGTAGCAACCCTGGACTTCCCTGGTGGTCTCCCATCCAAGTAATAACCAGGGATGCCCTTGCTTAGCTCCCAGGATCTGATGAAGTCGGGCTAGCCTGGGCCATCCAAGTTATTCATATATATAGGTAAAAGGTAAGGGTTCCACTTGCTCAAAAGTCAGTTGAATCCGACTCTAGGGATGCGGTGCTCATCTCCGCTTCCAAGCCGAAGAGCCAGCACTGTCCGAAGACATTTCCGTGGTCACGTGGCTGGCATGACTAGACGCCGAGGTACACGGAACGCTGGTGTGTGTGTGTGTGTGTAGGTTAAAAGACAAGGCAGCACAGTTTCAGGGGATGCTGGAGCCCCAAACCTTTCCTACGGCCCCAAAAAGTCAGAGCTGACCCTAAGCTTAATTCTATAGACTTCGGAAAAAATTATTTGTGAATTTCTAATAGGCACACCACAGCAAAAGAGTCACATTAAAACAATGCACGACCTGCTATCCTAAGACATGGTTCACCTGGCATATGAGAATGGGAAGGCAAATTCATCATACAAATACTCATTCTAAATACATTTTATTATTGTTACAGTAAATTATATTTGCATGCATTATCTACCCATTGCCTCATTTTTCTGTTCTATAAAAATGCAGATTGCAGTTTTCTAATGGGTTTTTAGGGGGGGAAAATCAGACCAGTTCGCATATTTTCTTCACTGCTGGAACTCAAGTGATGTATGAAAAACACGACTTCGTCTGAAACGGCCTTAAACGGCTGGTGTGTCAAGAGCCACTTCCCTGGCTATTCCGTGAAGATATTTTAAAAAGATCAAGTGCATCCGCTTAATGCCATCTGTGCACAAAGTTCAGACAGCTAGATGAAAACAAAGTCACCTTTAGGCTACACACATTAAAAGGACGTGCCTGGGAATTAGCTGTGAAAAATACAGTATTGCAGTCAGTAACATTTGTATCAATGAAGAGTCTGAAGATAGATTCAGGTGGGTAACCATGCTGGTCTGAAGCAACAGAACAAAGTTTGAGTCCAGCGGCACCTTTAAGAAGAAGAGAAAAAGAAGAGATTGGATTTATACCCCCTCCCTTCACTACCCAAAGGTGTCTCAGAGCGGCTTACAAACTCATTTCCCTTCCCCTCCCCACAACAGACACCCTGGGAGGTGGGTGGGGCTGAGAGAGCTCTGACAGAAACTGCTCTTTTTCGAGAACAGCTCTGACAGAACTATGGCTTGCCCAAGGTCATCCAGCAGGTGCAAGCAGAGGAGTGGGGAATCAAACCCGGTTCTCCCAGATTAGAGACCGTGCACTTAACCACTACACCGAACTGGCTCTACCAGTGCACTTAACCACTACACCAAAACAGTCAAAGTTTAATTCTGGGTATACACTTTCATGTGCACATGGAAGCTTATACCCAAAATTAAACTTTTGTTGGTCTTAAAGGTGCCCCTGGACTCAAACTTTGTTCATTTGTATCAATGACTGCTGACCATCTCGCGTCTGCCTATATCAATTGTCACTGCAAAGGTAATAGTATTTCCTACGGGGCAAAGGAAAGAACTTCACGGTTTATAAAACGGACCCTGGTAGAGGGAAAAAATGGATATCCTGTCTCTCTCTTGAGGTCATCCAATGGAATTGATTGACAAGGCATTCAGGATAGACGAAAAGAAAATGCATCTTCATGCAATGCCTGATTTATGGAAACCGCTGCCTGCAAGTGGAGACAGCCGCTGGCTTGGGCTGCATTGGAAAGAGATTAGAGAAATGGATGGATGTTGGGCTGACTAATGGATATCAACAAGGGTGGCTAATTGGAGCCTCAAGGTTAGGAAATTCCTAGGGATTTTTTTGGAGGGAGGGTTAGAAGAAGCTCTGCTTGGGGATTTTTCAAAAGCACTGAGTTAGGTAGAGGAAAAAGCAGCTTACTGGCCTAGATAGACATTTGGTCTGATCCAACAGAACTTCCTTCTCCTCCTCCTCCTCCTCCTCTCTTCCCACTGAAGTGGTCATGCACACAAAAGCTTATACTCAGAATTAAACGTTGTCGGTCTTAAAGGGTGCCCCTGGACTCAAACTCTGTTCCACTGCAAAGGGAGGAAAGGAGGAAGGACTTTACAAAGTCCCCAGGGAATAAGAACTAGGGTGGTTTAGCAGTTAGAGCATCACACTAGAAGAAGTGGAGGTCACCGTTCAAATCCCTGCTTGGGAATGGGATCTGTACTCGCTGGGTGACCACGGCGGGCTACCCAGAAACAAACCACCTGGCACGGGAGGGCAGCGCCTCGGCCTAAGCGGCAAGACTCACCTGGGTGTGACAGGGTGGGGCTAAAGGCAGACGGGTGCAGTAGCCTCAGCAACAGGGCAGCCTTTGCAGTCTGGCCCAGAGAAGTTCAAAGGGTGTGGCCAGGGAGAACCACCAGGGCTTTCTGGGCCCAGGTGTTTTGAGGCAGGGAACAGGGGAGAAGAAGGCAGGGCTTAAATCAAGGGCCAGGTGTGGAGCTGGAGCTATAAAAAAGGGAGGGGAGGGAAGAGGCTGGTAGGAGAAGAAGGCAGAAGCAGGAGGCAGCATTGTGGTAGGAGGTGGAAGAAGAGACCCACACCTTTTGGGGTCTGGATTGATAAATTGAGCAGTCTGCATAAGAAGAAGAGATTGGATTTATACCCCGCCCTTCACGACCCAAAGGTGTCTCAGAGCAGCTTACAAACTCCTTTCCCTCCCCCTCCCCACAACAGACACCCTGTGAGGTCGGAGGGGCGGAGAGAGCTCTTGACAGCAACTGCTCTTTTTCAAGGACAGCTGTGCCAGAGCTTGTGACTGACCCAAGGTCACATCAGCAGGTGCAAGTGGAGGAGTGGGGAATCAAACCCGGTTCTCCCAGATTAGAGTCCGTGCACTTAACCACCACACCAAACTGTGTAGTGACTGGTTTTCATGATCTCAAGACCCCATGGAGTCCAGGTATGATTTTCTTCTGCCCCCAGGGGGTACTACAGTGACCTTAAGAATTTAGGACAAGCCATGTTGGACCAGGCCAGTGACCCATCCAGCCCAACACTCTGTGACACACAGTGGCCAAAACCCAGGTGCCATCAGGAGATCCACCAGAGGGGCCAGAATCCCAGTTGCCCTCCAAACACCAAGAAGACAGAGCATCACTGCCCCAAACAGAGTGTTCCACCTACACATTGTGGCTAATAGCCACATATGGACCTCTGCTCCGTACAAGAAGAGAAGTCGTGTTGGATCAGGTCAATGGCCCATCCAGTCCAACACTCTGTGTCACACAATGGCCAACATCCAGGTGCCATCGGGAGGTCCACCAGCAGAGCCAGAACTCCAGAAGCTCTCCCACTGTTGCCCTCCAAGCATCATTAATACAGAGCATCACTGCCCCAAACAGAGTGTTCCATTTAAACCTTGTGGCTAAGAGGACATAGAAGCATAAGAGAAGAGGTCCTCCAGCAGGGCCGGAACTCCAGAAGCCCTTAAAATCTTGCCCCACAAGCACTGACTAAATGGAGAACATAGGAACATAAGAGAAGCCATGTTGGATCAGACCAATGGCCCATCCAGTCCAACCCTATGTGTCACACAGTAACCAAAACCCAGGTGTCATCAAAAGATCCACCAGTGGGGCCAGGACACTAGAAGCCCACCCACTCTTGCCCCCCAAGCACTGAGAATACAGAGCATCACTGCCCCAGACAGAGTGTTCCATCTCTACCTTGTGGCTAACAGCCACTGATGGACCTTGGCTCCATAACTTCATCCAATCCGTGACCCAGTCACTCTTTTTCAGCCTCACCTGTGGTGAGGATAAAAGTGGTGGAGAGGAGTCCCATGCACTAATGCACTAATGAATGAATGAGTGAAGCAAACAGATTTCTGAAATAGTTGACCGTGTCACAAGACGTTTCAGATTGTTTTTCTATCTATTAAAGATACCTACTCAAGTCAAACATCTAAAGTCACAAGCACCAACACATGCAAACAGACTGATGTAACATTCCAGTGCCCACCTGACTACTGTAGCATGTACCAAAACCATGACTTCATCTGCCAAGATTTCACTTTCACGTCTGCACTGTCGATCAATAGACGTCTTACCAGCACAGCAGAGAGAGAAAATACAAACTGAAGATGAAAACGACTAAATCCTTAAAAATGCCATCTAAATCCATCATTCTGCCAAAGTTGAATTTCCTCCCTCGGATATATTAGAGTTTCTGGTCATTTCAGCTCAACGATACACTTTGAAGTGCTAAGGAAGCCTTCCGGCCTGGGAAAGAACAATCAGCGTTAAAGAAAATGAAGACACTCGTAAAGTTCCTATACCAGGGGTGTCAAACATGTGGCCCGGGGGCCGGATCAGGCCTCCGGAGGGCTTCCATCAGGCTCGCAGTGAAACTGGCCCCCTCCTGCTTCCAGTTCTGCTGCTGCTGCATCATTGCGTGCTTCGCCAGACCCTTTTAATCACTCAGCCATTCCATGTTTTAACCTGGGTCCAAGACTCAGAACTCTGAGCGTGAGATTTCTGTGGTGAATGTCAATAAATCAAAAGTAGGTTTGCAGCTTACAGAGCTAATGTTTTGAGCATGTTTTTATTTTAAATAAAACAAAAATATTTGTGTTTGTGTCCTTTATAAAGTTTCTATCTCCGCTACCTGGCATTACATTTTATGACACACATGGCCCGGACCAGCAAGGTCTCATTTATGTCAGATCTGGCCCTCATCACAAATGAGTTTGACACCCCTGGCCTATACTCTCATAACAAAGCATGTGCAGGTATGGTTGCACGTACAGGTGGTGGCTGGAGAGATCTCCTGGGATTACAACTTGTCTCCAGGCGACAGAGATCAGTGCATCTGGAGAACATGGCCAGTTTGGAAGGTGGACTCTATGGTATTCTACCCCACTGAAGTCCCTTCCCTCCCCCAAACCCCGCCCTTCTCAGGCTCCGCCCCCAAGATCTCCAGGTATTTCCAGGCCCGGAGCAGGCAACCCTATCTGCAGATCTCTGTTGCGTGTTCTCTAGGCATTTTCACATACACGCACACACCATGCTATTCTATTCCAGAGTTCAGTTAAACCAGAACTGCCACCACTTTGTGGTTAAAACAGTACCTATCCAGTGCATAAAGCAAAAGGTAAAACAGTCATTCGTTTTTCCTTCCCAAGAGCTGTGTGGAACGGCAATAATTGAACGCAGATTGTGGTTTTGCATCAGGAAAGGACTCTACTGAGTAGTGGAGAAATCTTTAAGACCACCTTCCCCCGCCATAAATCAGGGATGCCAATGTCCAGGTAGGACCTGGGGACCCCATGGAATTATAGTTTATCTCCAGACTACAGAGATCAGTTCCCCTGCAGAGAAAATGGCTGCTTTGAAGGGTGGACTCTATGGCATTGTAGCCCACTGAGGTCCCTGATCTCCTCAGGCTCCATCCCCAAATCTCCAGGAGTTTCCCAACTTGGAGCTGGCAACCCAACCCCCACCGGTAAACAGGAGGGACCTGGCAAGCCTATCAGCGAGGGGAAAGGGGGTGATCTATCAATGGTATGCATGCCTCAGGTATCTGGGAATCCATTCAGGAGCATCTAAAACAGGGGTGTCGAACTCATTTGTTAGGAGGTCCGGATCTGACATAAATGAGACCTTGTTGGGCCGGGCCACGTGTGTCATAAAATGTAACGCCAGGTAGTAAAGGACACAAACACAAAGATATTTTTTTACTTAAACTAAAAACATGCTTAAAACACAATCTCTGTAAGCTGCAAACCTACTTTTGATTTATTGACATTCACCACAGAAATCTCATGCTCAGAGTTCTGAGTCTAGGACCCAGGGGAAAACATGGAATGGCTGAGTGATTAAGAGAGTCTGGCGAAGCAAG
>NW_015171596.1:30660-33005 GCF_001447785.1 Gekko japonicus | reverse complement strand
GAACATAAGAGAAGCCATGTTGGATCAGACCAATGGCCCATCCAGTCCAACCCTATGTGTCACACAGTAACCAAAACCCAGGTGTCATCAAAAGATCCACCAGTGGGGCCAGGACACTAGAAGCCCACCCACTGTTGACCCCCAAGCACTGAGAATACAGAGCATCACTGCCCCAGACAGAGTGTTCCATCTCTACCTTGTGGCTAACAGCCACTGATGGACCTCGGCTCGGCTCCATAACATCATCCAATCTTTGACCCAGTCACTCCTTTTCAGCCTCACCTACCACGCACCTCATCTGTGGTGAGGATAAAAGTGGTGGAGAGGAGTCCCATGCACTAATGCACTAATGAATGAATGAGTGAAGCAAACAGATTTCTGAAATAGTTGACCGTGTCACAAGACGTTTCAGATTGTTTTTCTATCTATTAAAGATACCTACTCAAGTCAAACATCTAAAGTCACAAGCACCAACACATGCAAACAGACTGATGTAACATTCCAGTGCCCACTTGACTACTGCAGGATGTACCAAAACCATGACTTCATCTGCCAAGATTTCACTTTCACGTCTGCACTGTCGATCAATAGACGTCTTACCAGCACAGCAGAGAGAGAAAATACAAACTGAAGATGAAAACGACTAAATCCTTAAAAATGCCATCTAAATCCATCATTCTGCCAAAGTTGAATTTCCTCCCTCGGATATATTAGAGTTTCTGGTCATTTCAGCTCAACGATACACTTTGAAGTGCTAAGGAAGCCTTCCGGCCTGGGAAAGAACAATCAGCGTTAAAGAAAATGAAGACACTCGTAAAGTTCCTATACCAGGGGTGTCAAACATGTGGCCCGGGGGCCGGATCAGGCCTCCGGAGGGCTTCCATCAGGCTCGCAGTGAAACTGGCCCCCTCCTGCTTCCAGTTCTGCTGCTGCTGCATCATTGCGTGCTTCGCCAGACCCTTTTAATCACTCAGCCATTCCATGTTTTAACCTGGGTCCAAGACTCAGAACTCTGAGCGTGAGATTTCTGTGGTGAATGTCAATAAATCAAAAGTAGGTTTGCAGCTTACAGAGCTAATGTTTTGAGCATGTTTTTATTTTAAATAAAACAAAAATATTTGTGTTTGTGTCCTTTATAAAGTTTATATCTCCGCTACCTGGCATTACATTTTATGACACACATGACCTGGACCAGCAAGGTCTCATTTATGTCAGATCTGGCCCTCATCACAAATGAGTTTGACACCCCTGGCCTATACTCTCATAACAAAGCATGTGCAGGTATGGTTGCACGTACAGGTGGTGGCTGGAGAGATCTCCTGGGATTACAACTTGTCTCCAGGCGACAGAGATCAGTGCATCTGGAGAACATGGCCAGTTTGGAAGGTGGACTCTATGGTATTCTACCCCACTGAAGTCCCTTCCCTCCCCCAAACCCCGCCCTTCTCAGGCTCCGCCCCCAAGATCTCCAGGTATTTCCAGGCCCGGAGCAGGCAACCCTATCTGCAGATCTCTGTTGCGTGTTCTCTAGGCATTTTCACATACACGCACACACCATGCTATTCTATTCCAGAGTTCAGTTAAACCAGAACTGCCACCACTTTGTGGTTAAAACAGTACCTATCCAGTGCATAAAGCAAAAGGTAAAACAGTCATTCGTTTTTCCTTCCCAAGAGCTGTGTGGAACGGCAATAATTGAACGCAGATTGTGGTTTTGCATCAGGAAAGGACTCTACTGAGTAGTGGAGAAATCTTTAAGACCACCTTCCCCCGCCATAAATCAGGGATGCCAATGTCCAGGTAGGACCTGGGGACCCCATGGAATTATAGTTTATCTCCAGACTACAGAGATCAGTTCCCCTGCAGAGAAAATGGCTGCTTTGAAGGGTGGACTCTATGGCATTGTAGCCCACTGAGGTCCCTGATCTCCTCAGGCTCCATCCCCAAATCTCCAGGAGTTTCCCAACTTGGAGCTGGCAACCCAACCCCCACCGGTAAACAGGAGGGACCTGGCAAGCCTATCAGCGAGGGGAGAGGGGGTGATCTATCAATGGTATGCATGCCTCAGGTATCTGGGAATGCATTCAGGAGCACCTAAAACAGGGGTGTCAAACTTATTTGTTAGGAGGGCCGGATCTGACATAAATGAGACCTTGTTGGGCCGAGCCACGTGTGTCATAAAATGTAATGCCAGGTAGCAAAGACAGAAACTTTATAAAGGAGACAAACACAAAGATTTTTTTAAACTTAAACTAAAAACATGCTTAAAACATAATCTCTGTAAGCTGCAAACCTACTTTTGATTTAGTGACATTCACCACAGAAATCTCATGCTCAGAGTTCTG
>NW_015171596.1:28297-30365 GCF_001447785.1 Gekko japonicus | reverse complement strand
CCGGGCCCCGCGCCCAGCCCCGCCCCCCCCCCCCCCGGGAAATTGGAAAGTCTACGCCCCTGCTTGTGAGGATAAAAAGGAGAAAGGAAGGAAGTTGTAAGACGCTTTGGGGCCCCATTAGGGAGACAAATGCTCTATAAAAGAAGCAAATAAAAGAAGAGGAGGAGGAGGAGATTGGATTGATACCCCGCCCTTCACTACCCAAAGGAGTCTCAGAGCAGCTTACAAACTCCTTTCCCTTCCCCTCCCCACAACAGACACCCTGTGGGGTAGGTGGGGCTGAGAGAGCTCTTGACAGAAACTGCTTTTTCAAGAACACCTCTGACAGAACTATGGGTTGCCCAAGGTCATCCAGCCAGGCACAAGTGGAGGAGTGGGGAATCAAACCCGGTTCTCCAAGGTTAGAGTCTGTGCACTTAACCATTACACCAAACTGGCTCTTAGGATCTAAGGCCTGACTATTGTCCTTTTGTTTTCTCTCCTATTGCTCCTACAGAATATCTTTGCTGTCCCTGCCATTTCTACCACCATCATTCGAAAGCACTCCACACATACCGCAAGGTTACTAACACAGTTACAAAAGGAGCATTACCTCTATGAAAAGTATACTAACATTGCTCCCGGTGTGAACAGGGCCAGAGGTATAATGACAGCGCAGCCGGGACAGACTTATTCTACCGCCTAAACCCTCAGATCCTTAATACTTCTGCCCTCATTCTGGGCTGCTTCTATCATCCGATGAATTTTAAACTGCAGTCAGAGCTGAGGACGGTAAACTAATCCAACGGGATTCATACCAAGTTCTGCGGAATGTCACAATTATCCTCAGCCCACCTTCTGCCTAATTCTATCCAGTGTACTTTTGTCAGGAAAAAAGGAGATTAAAGGTTCTGAGAATGTTACTTGAAAGGACTGGGAATAAATATTGTAATGATGCTGAAAGTATACCTGTAGAATTATGCAGCCTTAATTCCAAGGAAATAGGGGGTAATTACTTTGATTGTTATATCTGCTGCTAGTTTAAACTATGCTAACTACCGAAACAAATGAAGGTTCCAGTAAGAAGAGAATCTGTGGATCAAGTGAAAGACTTCTACCTATGTGTCGTGCTTTCAGCTCTCCACAGAAACGATGGTGTCAGTGAACTGGACTCAAGTTGGCATAATCACGTCCTCCGATTCACAAATTTTAAAAGGGACACAAAATTCCCCTACAGTAAAACGTATTTTTAACAGTCGTGTTGTAGAACCATTTGGGGGGGGACATGTCTGCCACATTGTAGACAACTCATTACACAGTTTGGTGTAGTGGTGAAGTGCGCGGACTCTAATCTGGGAGAACCGGGTTTCATTCCCCACTCCTCCACTCGCACTTGGCTGGATGACCTTGGGCAAGCCATAGTTCTGATAAGAGCTGTCCTTGAAAAAGAGCAGTTTCTGTCAAGAGCTCTCTCAGCCCCACCTGCTTCACAGGGCGTCTGCTGTGCGGAGGGGAAGGGAAAGGAGTTTGTAAGCCTCTCTGAGACACCTTTGGGTAGTGAAGGGCGGGGTATAAATCCAATCTCCTCCTCCTCTTCTTCTTCTTCTTCTTCTTCTTCTTCTTCTTCTTCTTCTTCTTCTTCTTCTTCTTCTTCTTCTTCTTCTTCTTCTTCTTCTTCATCATCAATTGCCTTATTTGAAAAGGGGACCTTTAACCCCTTTAAAAATACTACCTTTTTCTAGCAAGCATTTCATGAGTTTGGTCATGAGTTTGGCTTCTGTGATCTACCAAGGACTGGGTTAAGTAAAGGTAAAGGTTTCCCTTGCTCAAAAGCCAGGCAAATCTGACTCTGGGAACGCAGTGCTCATCTCCATCTCCAAGCCAAAGAGCCAGAGCTGTCCGAAGACGTTTCCGTGGTCATGTGGCCGGCATGACTAAACACCAAGGCGCACGGAACGCTGTTACCTTCCCACCGAAGTGGTACCTCTTTATCTACTTGCAATGTCTTGCTTTCGAACTGCTAGGTTGGCAGGAGCTGGGGCCAGAGACGGGAGCTCACTCCGTCATGTGGCACCCGGGTCTCGAACTG
>NW_015171596.1:25116-28266 GCF_001447785.1 Gekko japonicus | reverse complement strand
ACCACCGGCCTTCCGGGAGATTCGGTTAGCCTGGGCCATCCAGGTCAGGGCAGAGACAGACAGAGGTGGTTTGCCATTGCCTGCCTCTGCCTAGCAATCCTGGTCTTCCTCGGCAGTCTCCCATCCAAGTAGTTTCTGAGAACTGACTAGACGGGACTAGCCTCGGACCTCCAGATCAAGAAAGATGAGCCAAACCACACTGCACTTTAATCGCCTTTCTCTCCCGCCTTCTTCCAAGAGAAAAACTGAAGGCAGCAAAAGAAATCTACGCCAAAAAGCCTTCCTCTGTCGCTTATGGGCACGTCGTAAGACAATGTTGGCACCGAAGTTGGCTTGGAAATCCAGGCAGCTCAGGCATCGATCACATAGATGTAAATCCACAAATATGGGAAAGTGGAAAAACTCCCCTTTGTGTGCTCATCTTGATTACCAAGCCAGGAAGAGGAGCTGGCCTTGAGGATCAAAAGGAAGTCATAAATCTGCACACAGAAGACTGACTAACCACGCACACACCCACCCACAGGCTCCGCCCAGGGCAACACAGACAATGCCACATGCTGACTAGACTCAGTGAGACAGTCAGCAGATCTAGGTGAATTCCCACTTTTCTCTCTGACACTCTCATTTGTTCATTGTTGTTGTTGTTTTTGAGACTCCGTCTATTACGAAAGCTTTATGAACTCACACGCCCTTCGTTACGTCGAAGGGAGAATCACTGCCAATCACCACCATGTCGACATTGCTTGGACGCCTGACAAAATGACTGCTGGATGTTCCTTACAGCGTTTGGCGTTTAATAGGTAGTGCATCCAGAGTCAAGCGCAGAAGATTAGATTTCTGATAAGGTCTACCTGCGAACAGCATCGTTTCATTGAGACCCACAAAAGATTTATGTTGTGTTGCAGCAGACAAAAGGTGAGGAGATATTTAGGACACCTAAAAGACACACCCCCCCCAGCAAGTTTCTGCTGAATGAGAAGAAGGAAAGAAGAAGAGGAGGAGGAGGAGGAGGAGGAGGAGGAGATTGGATTTATACCCCGCCCTTCACTCGGAGTCTCAGAGCGGCTGACAAACTCCTTTCCCTTCCCCTCCCCACAACAGACACCCTGTGAGCAATGCTCCCTCTAAGCTGTGGAGTCTTGTGAGCAAAACTTCTACTTTGTGAGCTACTGGCATTAAAGTTGCGAGCAAGTGATTTTTGTGAGCTACTGCATAGTTTGCTCTGGAGCCCTCCCTCCTGAGCTAAGACAAAAATGTGTGAGCCGGAGGCTAAAAAACTGTGAGCTAGCTCACACTGACTCAGCTTAGAGGGAACACTGCCTGTGAGGTAGGTGGGGCTGAGAGAGCTCTTTCGAGGACTGCTCTGGAGAGAACAGCTCTGAGAGAACTCAGACTGACCCAAGGTCACACCAGCAGCTGCATGTGGAGTAATGGGGATTCAAACCTACTTCTCCCAGATTAGAGTCCGCGTTCCTATCCACTACACCAAACTGGCTCTCGGGAAAGGAACGACTTATTCATGTCAAGAGGAGCAGAGACACCTCACTCCTTCCACTTACTCTGTTTACGCCCGGATAATCAACAGTACAAATCTACTCAGAAAATACACAATTAAAGCCCTAAATCGGGGACCCCAATGTAGGACCTGTGAGCAGCACGGGACCCACCAACACCTCTCCTGGTGCCTGTGTGTTTTCAGAAGGTTGGCAGGGATAGGTGGGGCTATTGGCCATGGGAGATGTGATTGGCTATGCAGATTTTTACAAACGTCGCCTGGCCAGTCGCTGCCACCACAACCCAGGGATCTCCGTGGTATGATCGAAGGTCGGCTGTGGCAGCCGTTGTGTGGCGGCCATTTTGTGTCATCATTCCAAAGGTGCCCCTTGGGCTCAGGAAGGTTGCGGACCCCTGTCCTACAGCAATGAGGAATGACATAAAGAGGCAAGAGAGAGGACCGAGATGAAATGTTTCGTCTCCTGGTTTTTAAAAACTCTCCAAAAAGACTCCTCGTTTTGGCACTTCGCCATTGTTTGAGCTCTCCCCTGACTGCCTGACTTCAGGTCCATCAAGAGAGCAAGAAAAGAAGGCACATAACTATCTATGGACACTTTCCCCCTGTGCCCTGCCCCCAATAGTTGAGATAAAGCAAAGTCCTTTTATAGGAACAATGTCCGATGTAAAATGATGGGCAAAAACAGAGAGTTTCCAGTAATGGCCTCTGGATTGTGGGACTCCCGCTGGATGGAATTGTGCTAGGTTAGCGGCACTGGTCCTGCAACGACACCCTGACCTGGATAGCCCAGGCCAGGGGTGTCAAACATGCAGCCCGGGGGTCGGATCAGGCCCTCGGAGGGCTTCCATCAGGCCCGCAGTGGAACTGGCTCTCTCCTGCTTCCCGTTCTGCTACTGCATCATCGCTTGCTTCGCCAGACTCTCTCAATCGCTCGCCCATTTCATGTTTTAACCTGGGTCCTCGACTCAGAACGCTGAGCCTGAGCTTTCTGTGGTGAATGTCAATCAATCAAAAGAAGGTTTGCAGCTTCCGGTGATGTCAGGGGGTGTGGCCTATGCAAATAAGCTATGCTAATGAGTTATGCTAATGAGCTCCTGCACCTCTTTTTCTACGAAATGACCCCTGAATATAATGGAAACATTGTGCTGCCACTGTGGCATGACTTCTACGGAGAGGGCAGGGGGCCCTCTAGGGGAGGCTTCCTCGGCTCGCCCGCTCTCTCCCCGGCCCTTCCTGGCTTGTCCACCAGGCAGGTGAGCCAGGAGAGGGCGGAGGCGGGCTCTAGGAGCCTTCCTCAGCTCAACCGCTTGGGCGGGCTAGACGAGGAAGGCACGGGGAGGCATTTAAATGTCTCCCTGCTCTCTCCCCGGCAGAGGCGGGCGCGCCAGGAGAGGGCGAGAGGGGAGCTCCAGAAGCAAGCCGGCTGGGGAAGCAAAAAAAAAAGGGGGGGGAAGCCATCTTCAAAAACCTCCCCCTTCCCTTCCCCGCCGGCAATCCGCAGGGGGGGCGGGGGGGGGGAGCGAAAACAGAAGGGTTTTAAAGTTTAAACCCCTTTTCTCTGGAGTCGCGCCCATAGAATATAATGGAAAGATGAATCTAGAGAGAAGGGGTTTAAACTATAAACCCCTTCTCTCTTC
>NW_015171596.1:12399-25097 GCF_001447785.1 Gekko japonicus | reverse complement strand
CCCCCCCCCGCCCGTCTTGGCAGGACAGCTGAGGAAGGGAAGGGGGAGGCTTTTAAAGATGCCCCCCCTTTTTGCTTCCCCTTCTGACAGTATAAGAAGAAGAAGAAGATTGGATTTATACCCCGCCCTTCACTACCCAAAAGTGTCTCAGAGCGGCTTACAAACTCCTTTCCCTTCCCCTCCCCACAACAGACACCCTGTGAGGTAGGCGGGGCCGAGAGAGCTCTGAGAGAACTGCCCTTGAGAGAACAGCTCTGAGAGAACTTGTGACTGACCCAAGGTAACACCAGCAGGTGCATGTGGAGGAGTGGGGAATCAAACCCAGTTCTCCCGGATTAGAGTGCACGCGCTTAACCACGACACCAAACTGGTTCTCCGTCCTTACTTCCGGTGATGTCAGGGGACGTGGCATATGCTAATGAGCTATTATGCTAATAGCCTATTAGATATGCTAATGAGCTCCTGCAGCTCTTTTTCTACGAATTACCCCTATATGTATGTACCTACCTACCTATCTTTCTATCAGACGAACTGTTTGGCCACTGTGTGACAGAGGGTGCTGGACTAGATGGATCACTGGTCAGATCCAGCAGGGCTCTTCGGATGTTCTTACGCTCTTAATAAGCAAATTTGCTCGCCTGCACACTGCGGATCAAACAGGGTTACAAGCTTAACATTTTGCCTACAGGCAAAGTCAGGAGACATAAGAAAGATCAGTGATGAAAGGATCTGATCATCCCTGTGTAAGAGATTTAGACCTGGTCTGTCTTAGATGTCTGTTTCACATAAAAGTAGTTGTGGGCCGATCCACTATCCACATCCTTGGGTATGACAATGTAAACCAGGAGCGTGTGGCTATTTATTATTATTTTTTAAGCCAGACACAATGATAAGGAGGAGCTGACCCTACTCTTTCGAGGACACTGATCCTAGCACCAGAGCAGGGTGAGGTAGGGCATGGGGGGGGGGGGAGGAAAAGGGACGTTGCGCCCTTTTCCGGCACGTTTCCTTTTCTTTAAAAATAGACCCCATCCTCACTAGCCGGTGTGCACACCAAGGGAAAGGAGGGAAAACACACCCACATACCATGTTGTCACACCTCCCCGTGCCTCTCACTGCCTCTAATAAGGGACTGCTGTTGTTTACATGGTAGCCATTTGGGGTTTGCTCTACCTCCTAGGGGCAGCCACTTTGGGGTGGTGCTCGCCACCCCCTTTCCAAAATCCCAAAGGTGCCAAGAGGCTCAAAAAAGTTGGGGACCGATCATCTCACGGGAGAAGCCAAAGAAGATTGGATTATTACTAATAAAAGATTAATGTACTAATATTAACACCACTCTCTCTTTTCCTACTCCCGCTATATACCCACCCTCTTTCTTAAATTAAAAGCAATAAAATTCTCTCCTGTTTAGGAGAGTTTTACAACAACAACAACAACAAAGTTGGGGACCCCTGCCTTAGGATGTCCCAAGCGGCAGCATTATGGCGGGAAAAGATGCTCTAAGTTAGAACTGGGGTACATTTCCCCCTTGTTATATCACTAATCCACTGTTAGGTTTATAGTTCCATAGCAAGAGTGCAAACTGAGGATCTCTTCATAGTCAGGAGCCAGTCTGGTGTCGTGGTTCAGTGACCGGACTCTAATCTGGGACAACCAGGTTTGATTCCCCACTTCTCCTTGCACGTGCTTGGGAAAGCCGTAGTTCTGACAAGAGCTGTTCTTGAAACAGAGCAGTTTCTGTCAAGAGCTCTCTCAGCCCCGCCTACCTCGTAGGGTGTCTGTCTGTTGTGGGAAGGGGAAGGGAAAGGAGTTCGTAAGCCGCTCTGAGACTCCTTTGGGTAGTGAAGGGCGGGGTATAAATCCAATCTCTTCTTCTCCTCCTCCTCCTCCTCCTTCATAACTGATCTGTGCTCAATGATATCTAGTAGGGGTCCTCTCATTGCTCCGGCAGGGGGGTTTGGGGAGGCCTTCAGGGGTTGGGCAGGGACGTTCCGCAATGTCCCTGATGTGATGACATCACCCAGAAGTGACATCATCGTACTGGTGACATCGCACACAAGATGCTCTCGTATTTGAGTGAAACTCTATGGGGGGTTTTTGCCCTCAAACCATAGAGTTTGCCCAAATACCAAAGTGAGCCTGATGCAATGACATCACGTCCGGGTGACGCTGCATGGCGATGTCCCTGTTTAGGGGCGGGGTTTCCCCCCATCGGCCAGCTGGTTCACGGCAGTAAGAAGCCTCTGAAACTGGGGGCTCCCCCACCTGGAACTGGGGGTTGGCCAGCCTAAATAAATAATAATATCTAGGCATGCATTTTTTCCTTTAAATGCTTCAATAGATCAGATCAAGAGCCAGCATGTTTGGTAAGCATAAGAACATAAGAGAAGGCAATGTTGGATCAGGCCAAAGGTCCATCCAGTCCAACACTCTGTCACACAGTGGCCAAAAATACCAGGTGCCCTCAGGAGGTCCACCAGTGGGGCCAGGACACTAGGAGCCCTCCCACTGTTGCCCCACCCCAAGCACCAAGAAGACAGAGCATCACTTGCCCCAGACCGAGAGTCCCTATCTATACCTTGTGGCTAGTAGCCACTGATGGACCTCTGCTCCGTATGCTTATCTGATTCCCTCTTGAAGCCGTCCATGCTTGTAGCCGCCGCCACCTCCTGTGGCAGTGAATTCCATGTGTGAATCACTCTTTGGGTGAAGAAGCATGCTAGGATAAAGACTGCATTAGGTGATCCAGCAATAGGACATCCATTGCCTTCAGGCAACCTTTCCACTACTGCAGGGTCTCCATCCAGTTTGAGCTGTGGGCACCTTTGGAATTCTGACACAGGGTGGTGGGCACAAATACAAAATGGCTG
Source organism: Gekko japonicus (assembly GCF_001447785.1). Taxonomy (NCBI): domain Eukaryota; kingdom Metazoa; phylum Chordata; class Lepidosauria; order Squamata; family Gekkonidae; genus Gekko; species Gekko japonicus. The sequence continues at coordinate 22,227 of NW_015171596.1, read as the reverse complement.
CTGCAGGAGGCGGAGACAGCCATGAAATGGCAGGGAGTGAGGCTATGCGTACCTCTAATAGCAATTCTTCAACGTTTCAAGCAGAAGCCCTGTTTCAGAGGACGCCTTTTAATCTGCACTGCCAATCAGCTCTCCAGTGGCCAATCAGAAGACCTGCTGGGCAAAAGCCCTCCCTGGTCCCGCCCACTTAAAAAAAACCCACTTGGTGGGCACCAGGAAAGGTATTGGTGGGTTCCATGTTACCCATGGATGCCACGTTGGGAACCGTTGCACCAGGGAGAGGAGAGGAATTGGAGCCAGCATGGAGAAGAGGGGTGAGAAAAGAAAGCAGAGGCCGGGTGGGTGCGGGATGAGTAGAAATCAAAGCGGGCACAGGAGCTTCAACTCCACCCCTCAACGTGATGTGCCGTTATTGAGTACTGCATATATATTTGAAACTTGATATTATTAAAAGGATAAAGATACAACTGTGGAAAGATATATGGAAAGTAATCCTATTTATCTGCAGTCATAATCAGAGTCTCCGGCTCGGGCAGAGCCGGATGCTTTACTAGGCAGACTTTTCGAGGAGAACTTGCAAATGCCGAATCTTTGGCTGGGAGTCCCGACCCGTTTCTTGGATGCAAAACGAGGGGAAGTCAAACTGTCTGGTGTGCAGTAACCAAGCCCAAACACATGAGTAATAATTGGACTTGAGAATGTCTTGAACGCCGCAGACTGAATAACACCAGAAACTCTGATGGCTGATGATGTTACTGGGAATGGAGCCAGGCGGTATTCCGAGCTTTGAAACGGCTGTGGTTGTTTCGAACAGTGAAATATATGAGTCAGCCATTAAAAAAAGGAATAACAAAAGGGACCCAGGAATCTAGAGTTGTTTTCAAAATTAACATAGGTCTAGGACTTTCTGGCCCAATTCCACCTTCCAAAATTGTCAACAGCGTCAGCTAGAAGAATCAGCCCTTACCTGTGTCTGGATGTTACTCTGCCCAAGAAAACAAATTTCTAAAATTGCAGGGAGGCGGGGGTGGGGATTAATTGTAACCCGTTCCGCTTTGTTAGCCAGTTAATAAAAATGATTTCAGGTTGCAGTTCTAATTCCAGGTAGACGAAAGAAAAACACTCTTTAGACACTTCTAAGACTGGCGTTTTTTGGTGTGTTTTTTTAAAGAACAGAGCAAGATGACAAAAGGGGGGGGGGAGATCACCCCCCCCAAAAGCAAGAGATTAGATAAAAATAAAGCTGTTCTGCCTTCCACACCCCACAATCAGATTAGACTTGCTAAAGGACAAATCACCTTCCTCTTTATGGAAAAATGCAAACACACAAACAGGCAACTGCTATCTCAAGTACAGGGGGGGGGGGATTAAGCACAGACACAACCCAAAGTTAAAGGTGTGCTGCAGACACACAATAATTAGTGTGGTGAGCCCTGACCTGGATAGCCCAGACAAGCATGATCTCGTCAGATCTTGGAAGCTAAGCGGGGCTGACCCTGACGAGTACTTGGAGGGGAGACCTCCAGGGAATACCTGGACTGGGACGCAGAGGCAGGGAATAGCAAGCCACCTCTCTGAAATGTCCAAGCCCAGGGACTGTCAGAAGTCAACCATGACGTCTAGGCATGCGCACACACACACACAAAATGCTTACCACAAAAAAATAATTAGTGTGGTACAATGGCTAGAGCAGTGGTCCCCAATGTGGTGTCTGCCAAGTGTTTTTACAAAGTGGGTGAGGCCAGGCGGGGCTTTTGCCCAGCAACGCTTCTGATTGGCCATTGGAGATTTGATTGGCAGTGCAGATTTTTAAAAGCACTGCTTTGGCGGGAGCTGCCACCATGGTACAAGGATCTTCACTGTGTGACTGACGGTAATCCGCAGTAGCCCTTTCGTGACTGGCCCCGCCTCCTGCTCCTACCACAGTGGGCCAGAATTCCAAAGGGGCCTCCTGGCTCAAAAAGGTTGGGGACCCCTGGATTACAGTACTGGACTACAGTCTCGGAGGCCCGAGTTCAGATCCCCACTCGTGCCATAGAAGCTCGCTGGGTGACTCAGGGCCAGACAAACACTCTTGGACAGACCCACCTCACAGGGTTGTTGTGAAGATAAAATGGAGGAGAGGGCAAATATGTCAGCCACTTGGGGTCCCCACTGGGGAGAAAGAAGGAGCATAAATGAAGTTAAATTAAATAAATAGTCAAAAATCATTAGGAACCCCTCCCATCCAGGCAGTGGTAATGTCAATGGGAAACAAATGGCAAGCCCGAAATAGAACGAGCGATGCCTGTTTATTTCAGTTAAGCCAGCACAGCTGAAATACCCAACAGACTGGACCAGATATTTATCTCTCGTTCGCCTAAGGGTTGTTGTTTTTTTGCTCTGAAAGGAATAAAATATGTTTGATGTTGTAATTGGAAATTAACAATTCTGGGGTCTTCCGGGAGAAGGGGGAGAGCTATCTTTGGGAAAGCTGCTCCGAAATGTGCTACTTGCCCTGCCCATTACAGCCAAAACCGCCACTGAAATCAGCAACAATCACATAAGCAGCAATTCTTGTTATGCATTCTTGCTTTCGGAAATTAACAATTCTGGGGTCTTCCCAGGGGGGAGGGGGGAGAGAGCTATCTTTGGGGAAACGGTGGCAAAGCCGCTCCGAAATGTGCTACTTGCCCTGCCCATTACAGCCAAAACGGCCACTGAAATCAGCAACAATCACATAATCAGCAATTCTTGTTATGCATTCTTGCTTGAACATCCTCATTCCAACTTAGATCAACATGGGTGGCCGTGTTAGTCTGTCTGTAGCAGTAGAAAAGTGCAAGCGTCCCTGAAAGACTAACACAATCACCAATTTCCCACAGCCGCTGCTCTGCGCTCGCTCCTCGCTTTGCCCCGATGGTACGTGTCAATTTCCCACTCAAGGCCACGGGGCCGCATTTTGACCCGCGGATTCTCCGGATTTTCTCTGCGGTTTTGTGATCCTGTTTTTTGAGGATTACGAAACCATGGGGCAAAATCGTGCAGAGCCGCAGGTAAAAATGTGGCCGCGCGGCTTCAAGTGGGAAATTGACATGTACTATTGAGGCAAAGAGAGGAGCGAGCGCAGAGCACCAGCTGTGGGAAATCGGTCAATTTGTGGCAGCGGAGCAGCTTTCGTGAGTCACTGCTCACTTCTTCAGACACAGCTCGAGATGGGGAGCCATGTTTGTCTGTAGCAATAGAAAAGAGCAAGAGTCCAGGAGCACCTGAAAAACTAACACCATTTGTGGCAGGGGATGTGATTCACGGCTCACTTCTTCAGATAGCAGCTAGTATGTGAGTTCCTCTGTCCGCACATCTTGGAGAGTGGAGACATTTCAGATCCAAGATATAAGGACAGAGGGACTCACATTCTCGCTGTATCTGAAGAAGTGAGCCGTGAATCACATCCCCTGCCACAAATGGTGTTAGTTTTTCAGGTGCTCCTGGACTCTTGCTCTATTCATTCCAACTTTTTTGTTAGCCACTTGGAAGGCCTAAAGGGCAGAGGGGATATAAATCATTTGCATGTACGTTCAGTAAAAAAGAAGTGCTGGTTTAAATAAAAGAATCTATGTGTTCCCACTGGGGTTCCCAGGTCACCCCTGGCCATCAGCGGGGGATGAGGGTGGGTAAGGTTGCCGGATCCAGGCGGGGAAAGTCCTGGAGATTTGGGGGCAGAGACTGGGGAGCGGAGGTACCTCCATTTTCTCCAGGGGGACTGACCTCTGTAGTCTGGAGATGGGAGGTACCTCCATTTCCTCCAGGGGGACTGATCTCGAGATGAGCTGGAATTCCGGGGGGATCCCCGGGTCCCACCTGGAGGCTGGCATCCCTCGTTCTAACAGAAGTATGGCAAGTTGTCATCACAAGTTCACTTAAAAAAATTCTAACCAACTACTTTTTGAACATAAACCAGAACAAGTTTTTAAGTGCACCTCTAACATACTGGGCTTGCCAACTCAGGGTTGGGAAATTCCTGGAGACTTGGAGGTGGAGACTGTGGACGGCAGAATTTGGGGGAGGACAGGGGCCTCAGCAGGGTACCATGCCCTAGAGTAGGGGCGTCAAACGTGTGGCCCTGAGGGTGGATCAGGCCCCCGGAGGGGCTTCTATCAGGCCCGCAGTGCAACTGGCTGTCTTCTGCTTCTTCTTCCAGTTCTGCTGCTGCTGCTGCTGCTGCTGCTGCGTCATCATAGATTTGCAGCTTACAGATACACACCTGAACAGCATACTCAGGATTGCAACAGCACAGGCATTTTGAGGCAGTAATTCAGAGCAAGAGGTGTCAGTTATCAGGCACTGTTAAATCAACAAAATATTGCAAGGGTGCTCATGTTTTAAGCATGTTTTTATTTTAAGTTAAAAAAAAAAACCTTTGTGTTTGTGTCCTTTATGAAGTTTGTATCTCCGCTACCTGGCATTACACTTTATGACACACATGGCCCGGCCCAACAAGGTCTAATTTAGGTCACGTCCGGCCCTCATAACAAATGAGTTTGACACCCCTGCTATAGAGTCCACCTTCCAAAGGGGTCATTTTCTCCAGGTAAACTGATCTTTGTCGCCTGGAGATGAGCTGTAATTCCGGGGAACCTTTGGGTCTCACCTGGAGGCTGGCATCCCTACTATTTTTGAACAGAAACCAGAAGTACACCTCTGACCCAAATACACACACACACACACACACACACACACACACACACACACACACACAAGCAACGGATCAATCAGGAGCCAATTATATCTATTATCCTAAAAACAACATTATCATCTCACATTTGCAGTTCAGCTCTTGACTGTCACACACCCCCTCGCAACATAAAAGTGGAATTGTCGTATTTGCAAGTTGGCCTACAACCTTCTCTTTCTCAATATGATCTCCTGTTTTCCTGTGACCTTCTCTTCCACAATTATATCAGAAAGCATCTATATAGCACCAGACTGCCAAACAAACCACTCCACTTGGGTCCCGCTTAATGCGTCAGCTAGTCTAGCTAATTTCGAAGCTTTGGAGACTGCGGGAAGGGTGACACGAATCAGGTAAACATCATTTTTGTAGCTACCCCATTCTCCCATCAAGAGCCCACGGAAAGCAAAAGAATGTTTCGAAAAGCTTTGAAGATAAAAGAAACCGCGGCCAATCAGACAGATGAAAGTGTATAGATTCTCTGGGAAAGCAGAAAGAGGCAATCGTCAAGGTAGAAACACTTGTAATAGCCAAGTTTTTTTTGATGATGTTAAGACGGGGGCCTTTATCCGCGGAGCTGTTTTTCATCTTCTCCGAGGGTAGGAGATTTGTTCACGAGACGCCTCACTGAGTCTGCAGCTGAACTTCTGGGCTAAGTGGTCGGGCTGCTAACGTGCTGGCTTGAGTCTCCTCCAGTGCAGCCCAGAGACCGTGGCATTTTAATGACGTCTCGGTTAGCAGAAAAATGCCAACAGACCTATACAGCTGTGTGTGTTCAACAGGTGCTGGGCGGGGGTGTGTGTGCTGTCCAGTCGAAGCCCCGTAGGGTTTTCTAAGCAAGAGACTATCAGCAGTGGCTTGCCATGGCTTGCCTCTGCGTAGCAACCCTGGGCTTCCTTGGTGGTCTCCCAGCCAAGTACTAAGTACTCACGGGAGAGGGTGGGATATAAATCAGATAAATAAACAAATAATAACCAGGGCCAACCCTACTTAGCATCGGAGATCTTGTGCTAAGGCTAGTCTGCACCATCCAGGTCAAGGCAAGAGATGTTCAGAGGTGGCTTGCCATGGCCTGCCTCTGCGTAGTGACCCTGGACTTCCCATCCAAGTACTAACCAGAGCCAACTCTGCTTAGCTTCCAAAGTGTAATGAGATCAGGCTACTTTGGGCCATTCTGGTGAAGGCAAGAGATGTTCAGAGGAGGTTTGCCATGGCCTGCCTCTGCGTAGCAACCCTGGACTTCCTTGATGGGTCAACCATCCATGTACTAACTAGGGCCAACTGTATTTAGCTTCCAAAGTGTAATGAGATCAGGTTACTTTCGGCCATTCTGGTAAAGGCAAGAGATGTTTAGAGGAGGTTTGCCATGGCCTGCCTCTGCGTAGCAACCCTGGACTTCCTTGGTGGTCTCCTGTGCATGTACTAAGCAGAGCCAACCCTGCTTAGCTTCTGAGATCTGAGGAGACTGGGCTAGCCTGGGCCATCCAGGTCAGGGCATTCAACAGTGAGTAGTCCTCATTTTGGTGTCGTGGTTAAGTGCATGGACTCTAATCTGGAAGAACCGGGTGTGATTCCCCCACTCTTCCACTCGCAGCTGCTGGATGACCTTGGGCAAGCCATAGTTCTGTCAGAGCTGTTCTCGAAAAAGAGCAGTTCTGGAAAGTTCTCTCTCAGCCCCACCTACCTCACAGGCAGTGTTCCCTCTAAGCTGAGTTTGTGTGAGTTAGCTCACAGCTTTTTAGCCTCCAGCTCACACATTTTTGCCTTAGCTCAGTAAGGATGGCTCCAGAGCAAACTCATTTAAGCAGCAGCCCAATCGCTCGCTCACAACTTTAATGCCAGTAGCTCACAAACTAGACTTTTTGCTCACAGAACTCCACAGCTTAGAGGGAGCATTGCTCACAGGGTATCTGTTGTGGGGAGGGGAAGGGAAAGGAGTTTGTAAGCCGCTCTGGGACTCCGAGTGAAGGACCCGGCATAAATCCAATCTCTTCTTCTTCTGACTGCCTTCTTTGCAACAGCCCTCCCCCCCTTCTGTCCGGGATATCCGGACTGAGGGGGTCTCCATCCGCATTTATATCTGACGGAGGGAGCTTGGACGCTCGATAGCTCATACCTCCAAAATCTTGTAGGTCTCTAAGGTGCTGCTGGACTCGAATCCAGCTCCTGACTCCCGGGCCAGCTCAGAAACACGACGGAACAGCACACAAGTGATCCTTATGAGGTCACCGCAGTGGAGTTCCAGACAGCACGCCCCTCCCAGTGCTACTAACGAAAGGGTATGCAGGTGGTGCGTGAGCATGGGCAGAAAGCAGGATTGTCGGCTCTGGGGCTGAGAAAGCTCTGAGAGAACTGGGACTGACCGAAGGTCACCTAGCAGCTGCATCTGGAGGCGTGGAGACTCAAACCCAGTTCTCTCAGATTACAGTCTGCCACTCTTAACCACTACAGCAAACTGGGTCTCTAAACTGGGGGCAACAATGAATTAACCAGTGATGGTAGGGGCATTCCAGTGTGTGTGGTCAGTGTAGTGGTTAAGAGCGTAAGAGAGCTAGTTTGGTGTAGCGGTTAAGTGTGCAGACTTTAATCTGGGAGAACCGGGTTTGATTCCCCACTCCTCCACTTGCACCTGCTGGATGACCTTGGGCAAGCCATAGTTCTGTCAGAGCTGTTCTCTCAAGGATGGTTCTGGAAAGAGCTCTCTCAGCCCCACCTGCCTCCCAGGGTGTCTGTTGTGGGGAGGGGAAGGGAAAGGAGTTTGTGAGCCGCTCTGAGACTCCTTTGGGTAGTGAAGGGCTGGGGGAAATCCAATCTCTTCCTCCTCCTCCTCCTTGTTCTTCTCCTCTTTTTCTTCCTGATATCTGGGAGACCCCAGTTCAAATCCCTACTTGTGCCATAGAAGCTCAGTTGGTGACCTCAGGCCAGCCATGCACTCTTGGCCTAACGTACCTCACAGGATTGTTGTGAGGATAAATATGGGGGAGGGGGAGAAGAACGATGTAGGTCCCTTTGGATCCCCCATTGGGGAGAAAGGTGGAGTGGAAATGAATGAAATAAATAAATTGCACTGATGAATGAAATAAATAAATTCCCATTCAGAAAGGAAGTGATTCTAGCGACTTTGCACATTTCTAGCATATTTGCACATTCGACTTCTTACACTTGAAAGCGCTTTCTCTCGCCGGGTCATCAGCGACTGCAAAGTCTCCATGACACTGATTACTTAATGGATTTTGATGCACGGAAGGCTTGCTCTCCTTTTGCCCTTTCTTGGCTACCCGTCCTCAGAACGGTGCTAATGAAGAGCACTTAATGAGCAGACAGGCGACATATGTGCACGTCCTGGGGCAGAATCGCTGAGACCAGTCGGGTAGGGTTGCCAGCCTCCAGGATGAGACTGGAGATATCCTGGAGTTTCCATACTACAGGGATCAGTTTCCCTGGACCTGTAGAAAATGGCTGGTTTGGCAGTAGACTCTATGGCAGGGGTGTCGAACTAATTTGTTATAAGGGCCGGATCAGACATACATGAGACCTTGTTGGGCGGGGCCACGCGTGTCATAAAATGTAATGCCAGGTAGTGGAGAGATAAACTTTATAAAGGACACACACACAAAGAGGGGTTTTTTTTTACTTAAAATAAAAACATGCTCAAAACATTAGCACTCTTGCCATATTTTGTTTATTGAACAGTGCCTGATAACTGACGCCTCTCGCTCTGAATTAGCGCATCGAAATGTCTGTGCTGTTGCAGTCTTGAGTATGCTGTTCAGCTGTGTGTATCTGTACTCTGCAAACCTACGATGACACAGCAGCAGCAGCAGAGCTGGAAGCAGAAGCAGGAGACAGCCAGTTCCACTGCGGGCCTCATAGAGCCCTCCGAGGCCTGATCCGGCCCCCGGGCCGCATGTTTGACACCCCTGCTCCATGGCATGGTCCCCTGCTGAGGACCTTCCCCTCCCTAAACCCCACCGTCCCCTGGCTCCACCCCGAAAGTCTCCAGGCACTTCCCAACCCGGAATGTACAATGCAATTCCTTCTCACCTTGAGCATTCTACTGATGCGAAACCCCAAAAATTCACTTTTTCTCTGTTTCGTATTATGCTTTAATCAGATCCTTTACCGATGGTTACACTACAACTCGTATGCAAATTCTGAGAGCTCTGGAAGAATTATTTTCACTGGGTAAATCTAGAAACGTCATTTAAGTGTTGCTTTAAATTGGGCCATGGAGTCATGTCTGAACTCGTGCGAAATTTCCAATGTCTCGAGTATCTCAAAAGTGCATTCCTTTCTGCAGCAAATGGGGATGGGTATCAAAAGCGCTGAAGAGGAAAATCAAAGAAACCTTCTTGTACCCAAAACATGAGAGTATAAGACTAGGTCTGTCACAGCCAGGGGTCATTTCCTGCGGGAGCGCACAGGAGCAGAGCTCCGGCAGTAAGGAGCCCAGGGGGCGGGCACATGCAACAAGCCCCACCCCTGCTCCCAGCAGCCCTCAGTCGGGCCATGAAGAGCAAGAAGCAGCCAGGTAAGTTGCAGAGGGCCCCCCCCCGCCTTCAGGTATAAGCTCTCCCTCCTCTGCGATGGCAGATCTGCACGTTCCCCCCCCCATTGGCTAGCAATCCAAAACAGTTCAGGGGAGCCTGAGTGGTGGGTGTTGCCTTCTGACACACTTCCGGTGATGTCAGGGTGTGTGGCAAACACAAATGAGTTGTGCTAATTAGTTATCCTAATGAGCTCCTGCACCTCTTTTTCTACGAAATGACCCCTAGTCACAACCATATACATTCAAGGAATGAAATCTGCAACAAGGCAATTCTCGTTTCTCCAGTACTCGAGCGCAGTGAAAGTTCTCTGTTGGTCCAGAGAATAAGTATATCAGTGTTAGCTTTTCCCTCTGCAGCTGCACCATTGATTACTGTAGGTTCTTCCGATCCAAGTACAAAGTATGCTGTGCTACTCCTGGTGGTTTGAAACTTCCTATCACTGCAATAGACTTGTCCGCGCTTGCCTACTTGAAGAAGAAGAAGAAGAAGAAGAAGAAGAAGAAGAAGAAGAAGAAGAAGAAGAAGAAGAAGAAGAAGAAGAAGAAGAAGAAGAAGAAGAAGAGGAAG
>NW_015171596.1:6174-12178 GCF_001447785.1 Gekko japonicus | reverse complement strand
GAGGAGGAGGAGGAGGAGGAGGAAATTGGATTTATACCCTGCCCTTCACTACCCGAAGGTGTCTCAGAGCGGCTTACAAACTCCTTTCCCTTCCCCTCCCCACAACAGACACCCTGTGAGGTAGGTGGGGCTGAGAGAGGAGGAGGAGGACAAGGAGAAAGAGGAAGAGGAAGAAGAACAGACTGGATTTATACCCCACCCTTCACTACCCGAAGGTGTCTCAGAGTGGCTTACAAACTCCTTTCCCTTCCCCTCCCCACAACAGACACCTGTGAGGTAGGTGGGGCTGAGAGAGGAGGAAGAGGACAAGGAGGAAGAGGAAGAAGAACAGACTGGATTTATACCCCACCCTTCACTACCCGAAGGTGTCTCAGAGTGGCTTACAAACTCCTTTCCCTTCCCCTCCCCACAACAGACACCTGTGAGGTAGGTGGGGCTGAGAGAGGAGGAAGAGGACAAGGAGGAAGAGGAAGAAGAACAGACTGGATTTATACCCCACCCTTCACTACCCGAAGGTGTCTCAGAGTGGCTTACAAACTCCTTTCCCTTCCCCTCCCCACAACAGACACCCTGTGAGGTAGGTGGGGCTGAGAGAGGAGGAGGAGGACAAGGAGGAAGAGGAAGAAGAAGAGAAGAGACTGGATTTATACCCCACCCTTCACTACCTGAAGGTGTCTCAGAGCGGCTTACAAACTCCTTTCCCTTCCCACAACTACGGCTTGCCCAAGGTCATCCAGCAGGTGCAAGTGGAGGAGTGGGGAATCAAACCCAGTTCTACCAGATTAGAGTCCGCGCACTTCACCACTACACCAAAGTTCACAAAGTCTGAACATATTTTTTTTTTTTGGGGGGGGTAGAATATGGGCCAAGTAGATGAGCATTATGGCTTCCATCACATACCAGAGAGCTAGCCTAACAAAACAGAAGAAACGCCACCCTCGGACCAGGGAAGGTTGGCCATGAAGACCTACGGTGGACTTGGAATTGTCCCTCAGCCTAACGTATCGCAATGGGGTAGGGCGGATTCAAATGGACTCCTCCCGATTTCCTTGGAAACTGGAATAACAGCATCGCAAACTATTTAGCAGCAAGAGACATTCAGAGGTGGTTTGCCATTAAGAACAGAAGAACATAAGAGAAGCCATGTTGGATCAGGCCAATGGCCCATCCAGTCGTCACGCAGTGCCCAAAACTTCAGATGTCTTCAGGGGGTCCACCAGAGGGGCCAGAACTCCAGAAGCCCTCCCACTCTTGCCCCCCAAACACCAAGAAGACAGAGCATCACTGCCTCAGACATAAGAACGTATGAGAAGCCATGTTGGATCAGGCCAATGGCCCCCGCAGTCCAACACTCTGTGTCACACAGTGGCCAAAACCCAGGGGCCATCAGGAGGTCCACCTGCAAGGTCAGAAGTCCAGAAGCCCTCCCAATCTTGCCTGTCTCCATGTAATGACCCTGGTATACCTTGGAGGTCTTCTTTCCAAATACTAGCCAGGACCAGGGCTCTAGTCGGGGGGGAGCTCTCAGGTACAGAGCTCCGCACTTCCGGTGATGTCAGGGGGTGTGGCATATGCAAATAAGTTATGCTAATGAGTTATGCTAATGAGCTCCGGCAGCTCTTTTTCTACAACAAGACCCCTGGCCAGGACCAACCCTGCTTAGCTTCCGAGATCTGATGAGATGGGGCTAGGCAGTAGTATTCAGGTCAGGGAGACGTTTGGTACAATGGGGGATTCGTTTTATTTTGTTATTTCAAACCTATATTGTCCATCTGTGTTCCGTACGGAGCACAACTCAGTTTGCAATATAAATAAAATTCACAGAATGCATCAAAACACATAAATCCAAAATTTAAAATCACAATTTAAAGATAAAGGTTTCCCTTGCCCCTAGGGGCGGTGCTCATCTCTGTTTCCAAGCCGAAGAGCCAGCGCTGTCCGAAGACTTCTCTGTGGTCATGACTAGACGCCGAGGCACACGGGTTACCTTCCCACCAAAGCGGTACCTATTTATCTACTTGCAATTTCTTGCTTTCATACTGCTAGGCTGGCAGGAGCTGGGGCCAGAGACGGGAGATCACTCCGTCATACGGCACTCGGGTCTCGAACTGCCGAACTACAGGCCTTCCAGTCTGCAGCTTCCAGTCTTAACCTCTGAGCCACCTAAATCACAATTTAGGACCACTTTAATCAAATGTGGTCCTAAATCAAACCATCTTCAGCTGCCTCCTGAAGGATCGAAAGTGAGGGGGTCAAGCGCACCTCCCTGGAGAGGTTGTTCCCTAATCGTGGGGTCAAAGAGCAATCAATTTCATGCCATTTCAGATCTGCTCAGGGCAGAGGTGGCAAACATATGAGCATATGCCACAAAAATTTACTTTTCTGTCATAATTCAACCTAAAGTACTGTAGAAATGAAACACGATACCTCATTGAATTCCTTGAATTGAATCCAAGTCTTATGAGGAAAGGCTGAAAGAGTTGGGTCTGTTTAGCCTGGGAAAGAGAAGGCTTAGAGGGGACATGATTGCAGTCTTCAAGCATTTGAGGGACTGTCATGTAGAAGATGGAGCGGATCTATTCTCTCTTGCTCCGGATTGCAAGACTAGATCTAATGGGTGGAAATGACAAGGGAGTCAATACCGGCTAAATATCAGGAGAAACTTCCTAATTGTAAGAGTGGTTGACTGCCTCGGGAGATGGTGGATGCTCCTTCACTGGACATTTTCAAGCGGAGGCTGGACGACCATCTTTTGGGTATGTTGTAGGGCTACCTTTTGGCTATGCTCCTGCAGAGTGTAGGGGGTTGGGCTAGATGACCTGCAAGGTCCCTTCCAACTCTAACATTCTATGATGCTGATTCCTGCTATTCTACTTTCTGCTTATACCAGAAAGAGATATGAGGGGGATGTATGGGAGGGGAATAATGAAAAATGGGGTTAGATGAAGGATACAGGGGAAAAATTCAATCTACCTCCCTGCCACAGAGGAGGAGGAACGAGAAACCGAACTGTCAGAGAACAGACATGGTGAAAGAGGAGGAGAGAGGCATCAGAACTTCAACAGGAGCCATCCCGTAAGGCTTGCAGATTTGGGGGCTCACAGATTAGGGTTTGCATTTACAAGGCCATTTAGAACTCCCAAAAAAAGACCACCCATCCACCGCCCGTATTCTTGCTTATAATGGCCACCCCCAATCCTGGGAAAACTCACTGAGCCACATCGAATGAGATTAAATTTGCTATACTGAAGTGTTTTCTATGTAGATCTTCCCCCCCCCTCCTGAATCCCATATCTAGAGGGCTTCATAGGAGACAACAGTGCTGCCAGCCTCCAGGAGGGACCTGGGATTCTCCCGGAATAACAGCTCCTCTCCAGACTACAGAGACCAGTTCCCCCTGGAGAAAATGGCTGCTTCGGAGGGTGGGCTCTGTGGCACCGCCCCCCAGTGAGGTCCCTGTCCTCCCCAGGCTCCACCCCCAAATCTCCAGGGGGTTCCCAACCTGGAGATGCCAACTCTACCCCTGCCCCCTGCCAGTGCTCCCCCCGGGGGGCGACACCTGGCAAACCTAGACAACACCTGCACAGAGGAAAGGCGTGAGGCTGCCAGCCTCCAGGTGGGGCCCAGAGATCTCCTGGAATTCCAGCTGATCTCCAGGTGGCAGAGATCAGTTCCCCTGGAGGAAATGGCCGTTCTGTGGCATTCTACTCCGCCGAGGCCCCTCCCTTCCCCCAACCCCTCCCTCCCTCCCTGGGCTCCACTTCCAAAATCTCCAGGCATTATCCCAACCTGGAGGCAGCAACCCTAGAAGGGCTCTGCCACCGGTCAAAGCAGACACCTATGCAAGAGCAGGTAGAGAAAGAAGTCCTTTTCTCCCTTTCTCACAATACAAGAACTCGTGGGCACTCCGTGAAATTGCTGAGCTAGACATTGCTGGGTTAGAACGGATAAAAGGAAGTCCTAATTTACCAAAGAGGGATTAACACATGGAATTCACTGCCACAGAAGGTGGCGGCAGTTACCAGCATGGATGGCTTCAAGAGGGAATCGGATAAAATGTATGGACATCGGTTAGGGCTGCCAAGTGGGGGCGGGTGGGGGGTAAACCCCCGCTTTGGAGGCCCGATTTCCGCCGCCGTGGAATCGGGCCCCGGGGGGAACTCTGCCCCCCAAAGCGCAGCATGGCTGCATCACCAGAGGTGACGCAACCACATCGATCACATTGGGGGCGTAGCCCCGATCGTCGAAGGGGAAACTCTATGGTTTTCCCTCCGATGATCAGGGCCACGCCCTCAACGTGATCGATGTCGCGCGTCACTTCTGGTTACATGTTGGCGGCACGCGCAAACATCCACCTACGGCTCCCGGAGCCCGGCGAGCCTCCCCCGCCGCCAATATAAATAGACTTGGCAACCCTAACATCGGTGGCTGTTAGCCACAAGGTACAGATAGGAAGTCTCGGTCTGGGGCAAGTGATGCTCTGTATTCTTGGTGCTTGGGGGTGGCAACAGTGGGAGGGCTTCTAGTGTCCTGGCCCCACTGATGACCCTCCTGATGGCCCCTGGTCTTTTTGGCCACTGTGTGACACAGAGTGTTGGACTGGATGGGCCTGATCCAACATTGGCTTCTCTTGTGTTCTTATGTTATGTTAAGCACCTACCTGAAAAGTTAACTTCACGACACTTCGAATCCTTGCCCAAACCTCAACCTGAGACAGGTATGTGTCAGTCTTCAAATTACAAGCAAGGCTTTGCCAATGTTAACAACGATTCCGGTTTAATTGGTTAAAGAGCTTTTATCAGCCAGACTACATTTTCTGATGTTGTCTGCTCTTCAGCATTATCAGTGTGTGTTTTAATGATCGGCCATTGTTTGGTACACACTGGGAAACAATGCCTATGAACGCCGGGCTCCGACTTAATAAATTGCTTGGTAAATTACTTGACAAGATTATTACGCTGAACAAAGGCCAGCATAAAACCGCACGACATAGTACTATTTTCTCTTGGGAAATAACCTGAAAAATTAGAAACAAAATCTTTCGTGGTATTAGCTAATGGACGGTTTCTAAAAGGCACTTAAATAAAAGCCGTTCTAATGACAGGGAAAGACTATTAAACAAAAGACGTATTTAGAAAATGCACATACTAAGTGAGCATCAGTGGAAAATTATATACATATTTAATTGGTGTTTTGCCCATGTTATCAACATTCATCAAGGATTTGGGTTGTTCCCCCCCCCCACGCTTGAGCTCTGCAAATTAGCACTCAAAAAGACAACCCAAGAAATCCTTCACCTTTCAGACTTCTGTCAATCGCATAAACGGTTGCCAAGGGAGGGTTTTTTGGTCTCCAAACTGTATTATTATCTATAAAATGCCACCTAATTACCAAAGATTGCTCGCCATACATTTTCAGCTGTCTAAAATTAAACCGCCGACACAATTAAGTGAAATCTCAAGGCTGAGCTGACCACACTTCCTTCCTCTTTAAGAAATTACTTGGTGGGGTGGGAGGAAAAAGGGAAACTGCCGGGAGGGGGGAAGTTAAAATACTAACCAGAACTAGGAAGCTAGACGACACTGTAAGGCCAGGAAGAGTTAACAGTTAGTTAGTTAGTTAGTTAGTTAGTTAGTTAGTTAGTTAGTTGCTGTAGATTTTCATGATTGTGTGGCTGTGGTCTTGGCATTGTAGAACCTGACGTTTCACCAGTAGCTGTGACTGGCATCCTCAGAGGTATAACACAGAAAGATGGAGGACTCTCTGTGTCAAGGTGAGAAGCAAAATGGTAGGCAGGTAATTTATCTCTACTCAGGAAGGTGGGGTAGGGCTGAGTCATTATCTTGTAGGAGTTTCCCAGGCTATGAACATGCTAATGGAGGAGCTTTCCTGAGGAGGTTCTTTTGTATATGGATTGTAGGGCTGCGAAGTGGGGGCGGGTGGCAGGTAAACCCCCGCTTTGGAGGCCCGATTTTCGCCGCCGCGGAATCGGGCCCCGCGGGGG
>NW_015171596.1:892-6057 GCF_001447785.1 Gekko japonicus | reverse complement strand
TTGGGGCCACGCCCCCAACGTGCTCTACGTCGTGCGTCACTTCCTGTGGGACATCTCCAGACCCCACCTAGAGGTTGGCAGGTCCCACCTACAGGAGAGCAGAGTGTGGGAAGAGGAGGGACCTCGGGAGGATATAATGCCACAGAGTCCATCCTCCACGTCAACCATTTTCTCCAGGAGAACTGATCCCCGTTGTCCGGAGATCACTTGTAATGCCAGGAGATCTCTGGCAACACTAGCAGGAAGGGAGAGGTGAACAGTAGCCTGGGGATCAATTGTAATTCTAGGAGATTCCCAGTCCACACCTAGAGGCTGGCAACCCTAGGAGGACCCCGGAAGCAAGGGGCCTTTTCAGTTCAGTATACATCTACACAGAATTACAACCGGAAGCAACAACACGGGGGAGGCAGTGCCATAAAACAGTGATAGTAGGACATACAGGGCAAGAGAGAAGCATTGGGCCAAGAGCAGTCATTCACCTAGGGATGCCAGCCTCCAGGTGGGACCTGGAGATCCCCCGGAATTACACCTCGTCTCCAGACTATAGGGATCAGTTCCCCTGGAGAAAATGGAGGCTTTGAAGAGTGGGTTCTCTGGCACTGTACCCCATTGAGGTCCCCATCCTCCACAGGGTCCACCCCCAAATTTCCAGGAGTTTCCAAGCCTGGACCTGGCAACCCTGCCCCCCATCCCCTGCCAGTGGCCGGGAGGGCTGGCAGCCCTAAGATTGCCCCCATCTCTCCCGTGAACATCTCCCATTTCCTCTCACACTCAGACACACACCCACGCCTGAAACCCTGACTCTCAGAGACCGGACACGATCCGAGGCAGCGCACTTGGCAATGAGAGGTGCTCTGAGAAGGCTGCCGTGTAGCAAAAAAAGCCTCTCTCAATCAGTCCTTAT
This sequence comes from Gekko japonicus, assembly GCF_001447785.1. NCBI lineage: Eukaryota > Metazoa > Chordata > Lepidosauria > Squamata > Gekkonidae > Gekko > Gekko japonicus. The sequence continues at coordinate 5,153 of NW_015171596.1, read as the reverse complement.
TTTGGAATTGTAATATAAGTCAGCTGCGACTTGACGGCCAAAGAAAATAATGGTATCAGATTTGAATTCCTCGTCCTTTCCTGCATAGTTGATGGGGACGAGAGACGCAGTTAGACACAATTTGTCCTGAAAAAAACAGATGACTGCAAAGATCAACCTTCAACGCACTCTGGAGAAACACTGAGTCCTGGTAAAAAGAGACTTCCTACGTGTCACAATGACTGAAGCGTCGAACTGTATTATTGAAATACAAAACCTCAAATAGAATCGCACTCCAGAAACAAATTAATTATTATCATGTGCGCATGCTATTTACTGAAGAAATAAATCAAAATGGAAACGGGAAACCAGAAGGGTTTTTTTTCCTTTTAAATGAATCATTTGCACTGATTCTTTCTTTCATGGATGTGAAAATAAAGGAAAGGGAACCATGGCTTCCATCCACTCCCATATATATAAAAGTACAAATATTTATTAAGGTGTACACCTTGATGGAGTGACACACATTCAGACCTACAAAATCGCTGTTACCAGAATAAGTTGTGGAGGTGATATGGCTATACCTATGGCCCATCACTAATACCTGGAGTCCAATTATAAGTATACAAGGAAACAACATCTGGTTAAATTAAATGTGTACTAAAACTCTCTAACAGGTCTTTGAATGTGTGTCTAGAATATATAGGTAATAGTGACCACTGAGGAAGGCCCTTAGGGGCCGAAACACGTTTGGTCTTCAGTTGTAAAGTATTTACCCATCATATGTATGTATAGAGGATAAGCTTTTGTAGGCTGATCTTGGACAAAGTAATTTTTAATCAGGCAAATTTTACACCTTAATAAATATTTGTACTTTTATATATATATGGTTTAGCTTAGCCCTTTTTGGTTCGTAGTCATATCCTGGGTTGAGCCCCCCCCTTTTTTTCCAGTTTCCATCCACTCCCACCCAGCCCAGAGCCGCCATGCGTGGAAGGATACAAAGTTTGAGTCCAGCGGGGCACTTTTAAGACCAACCAAGTTTTATTCAAGGTGAGCTTTTGGGTGCATGAACAACTTCTTCAGATACAGTCAGATAAAGTCTGTATTTGAGGAAGTCTGTATGCCCACGGAAGCTTATACCATGAATAAAACTTGGATGGTCTTAAAGCTGCCCCACTGAACTCTAACTGATGGAGCAGAGGTCCATCAGTGGCTATTAGCCACAAGGTATAGATAGGGACTCTGGGGCAAGGGATGCTCTGTCATCTTGGTGCTTGGGGGGTGGGGTCACCAGTGGGAGGGCTTCTAATGTCCTGGCCCCACCGCTGGACCTCCTGATGGCACTGGTATTTCTGGCCACTGCGTGACACAGAGTGTTGGACTGGATGGGCCTTTGGCCTGATCCAACATTGGCGTCTCTTCTGTTCTTATGTTCTTAACTTTGTTCTGCTGCTTCAGAACAGCATGGCGACCCACCTCTCATAAATGGGCAGTTATTGACAGCTACTGACAGTTAATCCACGGAAGGAAGTATGATGTAAAGCCTTGAGCTTTTCCTGAGATATATTGTCAGTAACTGCCCATGTATGAGATGTGTTGCTGTAACTCGCAAGAGTGCATATAACCTATTTGAAGATATATTGTTTCAGTTACTGAGGAAGTTCTTCGAAACGGAGTTCTTAATATTCGGATTCTTTGTTTATCATTCTTCATACATCTTCATCTCAAGAGGAAACTTTTCCACATTAAGATTGGACTTGATTGTGCTTATATGATTGTAATTGTGTCAATGCTTTGAACCAGTGTTAGCGTCTTTTTCACACAGATTACTATTCCCTTGTATTCTTTGACTCTGTGGCAAGGGACGGAGAGTAATACGGGGGAACAGCAGGGGTCTCCCATTTCCCAAAATGACCAATGTACATGTACGTGCACCCTGGAAGAGGGATTAGTTTTGTTACGATCTACGGAACAGAATCGCCAGCAGAATTTGGACCGGGACCTAAAATTTTAGAGAGGCACTAATAATACATTGACCCCATGGTTCACTGAACAGGTATGGGCTATGGAAAACAAAGAGGTTTTTTAAATTGCTCGGTTTTTTTATGAGCCAGCAGTTGATGTTCTTCTGAAGATGCTTCTGCAGAGATCATAGGTTGCATACAACAGAAACACACAGTTGGAAAGCAATTTATTGAAGACTTTACACTGAGATCAGAATGGACGGATTTGTCAGAAGACTGGTTTTTAACAAGATCTTTCAAAACAAAGCAATATTTACCCGCCCGGCCTGGTATATTGATTCTCATAAGCTTTCCCCCAGACTAAAATTTTATTTGTATCTATTCATTCTTTTTACTTATGCTGAACAATAAAAAACATATCCACTTATTTATTTTACTTAATGCATTTTAAGCTACCTTTCTATTAAAAAACGTTCAAGGTGATTTACGGTTACAGATCGGAAAACCACCACACATTTTTTTAAATCAGACAATAACAGTAAAAACCTTTAAAAAAAAGGCCATTTAAAACCTAGGTGAAACATTCAAATCTCCTCAGACTCCTTCCAGAATAAATATGGATTCCCAAGAATGCTGGGAGGCCTGGAATGATGGTGCTAAACATACCTCTTGAGAAGAAAATATGCTGTAAACGCAACACCACCAAGCTGTCATTGATTATTATATCATACAGACAGACACACAATTCTTTCCTGAATTCCCCTTTTGGAAACTGCTCTACGCGGAACTATTAAAACCCCACTCATTCAAAAAACCAATTTGGAGATTGGTGCAAGGGCCATCAGGGTGTATCACCCAAGAGCGCCAAGCACAATAAGCAGGCATTACAATACGCCATCTGTTTCGACCCTATCAATGGCCTTGAAGTTATCCTGCATTTTAGACTTTGAAGAAAAACAACCAGGCGAGGGAAATTTATCAGGAAGAGAGTTGTTGGACAAGTGTGATTGTAAGTGCATGCTTAAAAACAGACAATGGGTAAAGTAACAAATAAAATACAGCTGAAGATTGACTTCAGCAAGGGAAATGGCTCAAAGTAAGTAGCACACCTTGGATACCGTGTCTCATGCTGGAGTTCTGTTTGTAGGAAAAGCAACAAGTGGTTGATGATCATAATTAAAAAATCTACAATGGACAAAGATACCGGGGGACTGTTCTATACAGCTTGTATTGATGCGAAGGTCAACAATTAAGAACACTCATCTTGTAAGAAATTTCAGCATTAACAATGCAAAAGCTTTCAAAAGGTAAAAACGACATTTGGGAGACAGAACCACAGATCGATTTTTTAAAGGCATTCTGGGATCCACAGTGAATTCTCTGAACAGAGTGAAAAAGAAGACACTGTGTTGGGCGAAAAACAGGACAGAAACTCATGAAGCCATAGCTAGTTCCCAGCTCCTCATCCAGAATACCAATATATTTCCTTGTTAACAGCGATCTCTTATATGGCTTCCAATTAATTTTATTTCTTCCTTTCGTCCACGCTCAACAATCGCCAAGACTTCTTATTAAAGTGAAACCCTCCGGGCTGCGTTCTGTCTATCATCGGAGTCCTTGCCACTTTTATAATAAAATCTCTTGCTCCAACTGACCTCACAGGGTTACTGTTGAGCCACAATCACGGCATTTGTTTCCCAAAGTTACAGTATTCGCTGGCTAAAGTAATGAAATTTTTGCTCAAGACTGACTCGATGAGGTCAATGAAATAACTTGGCAATTGACTGCCATAGGATACAGCGAAGGCCTCTAGCTCACACAGGGCTGGATCCTGAGCGCTCCAAGGGGGGTCACACTCATGGAACAGAACTCCCCTGGCCTTCGGAGATCCCCTCCCACCTTGATGTAGCTCTAGGAGGTTGGTGGACCACTGGATGTCATTGGGGTATGTGATGTGGAAGCAGGAGGTGGGTGGGGGAATCGGGAAACCTCCTTACACATGCAACACTGCCGCTTACATGATGGATCTCCGGTTTTATAGGAAAGGACGAGACAAAGGTCACGGAGAACACTCCCATCATGGCCAATTAGGCATTAGGGTTGCCAGGTCTGGGTTGGAAAATTCCTGGAGATTTGGGGGGGTGGTTCCGGGAGAGGGCGGGGTTTGAGGAGGGGAGGGGCCTCAGCATGGTACAATGCCATACAGTCCACCAAGGCAGCCATTTTCTCCAGGGAAGCCTATCTTTATCAGCTGGAGATCAGTTGTAAAAGGGGGAGATCTCCAGGCCCCACATTGAGGCTGGCAACCCTATAAG
>NW_015171596.1:0-777 GCF_001447785.1 Gekko japonicus | reverse complement strand
CATCTCCGTTTTCAAGCCGAAGAGCCAGCGCTGTCCGAAGACGTTTCTGTGATCATGTGGCCGGCATGACTAGATGCCGAGGCTCATGGAATGCTGTTACCGTCCCACTGAAGCAGTACCTATTTATCTACTTGCAATTTCTTGCTTTCGAACTGCTAGGTTGGCAGGAGCTGGAACTAGAGACGGGAGCTCACTCCATCATGCGGCAACCCGGGTCTCGAACTGCTGAACTACTGACCTCCTAGAACCCTATTAGGCATGCAAATAAACTGGAACCTCCATGTTCACAATGAGTATAGCATGTATTTCCAGAAGCTACGGACAAATCTGTAATTCCTGTCGCCATTAATGGGCCTGCTTGTGATCCTCCAGAGGTTATTAGTGCGACTGCAGATTGGAGCCAAATGCTGAGTCTGTCCCCATATTCGCTAAAGGTACAATACTGCAGGGACTACAGTGTCATTCTAAGCATATGCATCCTTTTAAGCCTATTGAAGTCAATGGGTTTGGTGGTGGTGGTAAGCGCTGTCAAGTTGCAGCTGACTTCTGGTGACCCCTCAGGGGGTTTTCAAGGCAAGAGATGTTCAGAGGTGGTTTGCCCTTGCCTGCGTCTGAATAGCAACCTTGGACTTCTTTGGTGGTCTCCCATCCAAGTACTAACCAGGGCCGACCCTGCTTAGCTTCTGAGATCTGACAAGATTGGGCTAGCCTGGCCCATCTTGGTCATGACACAGATACGAATGCATGTGTATAAGAAGAGAAGAAGAAGAAGAGATT
>NW_015171595.1:179065-188226 GCF_001447785.1 Gekko japonicus | reverse complement strand
CTGGGGAAAAAATGGCTACTTTGGAAGAAGGAATTTGGATTGGGAAATAGCATCATACCCTGCTGAGATCCTGCCCCTCACCAAACCCTCTCCTCCCCAGGCTTCACCCCCAAATCTCCAGGAATTTTGCAAGAGTTGGCAACCCTAGCTGGAGCTAATGACTAGGTATCAATTTAAGTGTGACAAAGCTCTTGTGTTCATTGGGTGATGGCATAAGGACTTTGACCCTGGACTGGGCTTGGACACCTTGACCCTGGACTGGGCTTGGGCACCTGTTATCTGGAGCCTGGATTGGACTTCAACAACCTGTTTTCTGAAACCCCTGACTTTTGGACTGTGTTTGGTGCTTCTTGAACTCTGTAACTCCTGCCCCTGGACTGGCCGTCTTATCCGACTGTACTTGACTCTTGGCCCTGCTGGGCCTGTACATCCACCAACTTAGACTGACCAGCCTATCACTTAGACTAACCAGCCTATCATTTTCCTGGATGTCCTCTGGAACCTTTTTAAAAGATGGAGGTTCCTTCATACAGCGAGTAGATAAGTATGTAAAGTCTTTGGTCTATTGAGGAGTTCTCAAAGTTTGCCCAAAGCCTATTCCTGGGGATACTGTCAAATGCTACTCTGAAGTCCACAAAGGCAGCATGAAGTGCCCCATTAGGCTTAGAACTATACTTCTCCACAAGATGGTGCAAGATCAGGCACTGGTCTGTAGCTCTGAAAACTGCCTGCTCGTCCATCAGTATGTTTTCTCGGTCTAACCAATAAGGGAGTTTCCAATATAGATGTCTAGAATACAATTTACTACCAACACTGAGGAGACTGATTGGTCAATACTTGGCAGGATTCGACTTTTCTTATATATTGGAACAATAATTGCAAGGCCCCATTCTGTGGGAATGTGAGCTGACAGCTTGATATGGGTAAAGAGAGCAGTGAGCACGCGGGGCTCACCAGTTGATATTTGATCTTATCATCTCTGGGGATATCATAGCATTTCCAGTAGCCTTGACAGATCTCAATTGATTTATTAATCGTTTTACTTCATTCATTGTTACTGGTGGACATGCTGGAAGGCTTCATAGTTGGATCTCCAGGGATGCATTTGGGGAGACAGGGAGAGATATTGTAACTCATCCAAATTTTGTGGGTGTAACTCACCCAAATTTTGTGGGATACGTGAATGGCTGACTGAGTCCCAGTAATCTCGCCTATCTGCTCGAGGAGGGTATTACCTTCTTCGTTCCCCCTCTTAATTGGTGTTCATTGTTTTGTGCTTGTCACATTGCATGTGTTATTCCTTTTATTATTTGTTGATTCTTGGATCTGAGCTTGCATCAAAATGAAATTTAACTTAACATAAAGATGGGGGTTACACTAGTTACCTTCCAGTCCTTGGGAATGGAGGCAGATTTTAGTGAGAGATTGCATGTTTTTGCCAGGAGATCCACAAGCTCACATTTGAGTTCTTTCAGAATTCTTGGATGTATACCATCTGGGCATGGTGATTTCTCGGTTTTTAATTTGTCCATCAGTCATAGGACCGCCTCTCTCGTCACTTCTATCCTACTCAGGTCTTTTGAAACCCCACCTGAAAATGGTGGTTCTGAAGTCCTTCCCCTTCCCAAACCCGCCATCCCCAGGACCCACCCCCAAATCTCCAAATATTTCCCAACCCAGAACTGGAAACCCCAGCACATCATGCATGAACACTCAAAAGCAGTTCTAGACACCCTCACACACTAAACACATACACAATGTTCTGTGGCTTTATGAAAGTCCTTGGTTCTGTTCCATAGTACTTTGTGTGTGTGTGTGTGTCTATATCTATCATCTATCTAGCAATCATCATCATCGATCATCATCAGGGCTATTTTAAGGCAGGAATTCACAGGAACGGATACACCCAACAGCAGAAACTCATTAGGATTGGCTACATTAGGGGTGTGTGGCCTAACATGCAAAGGAGTTCCTGCTACAAAAAAAGGCCCTGGGTTTTGACAACAAACAAGGTAAACAGAATAACAAGCAAAAGGTGGGTGTGGCTGGATGACCACACTTCTGGTAACATGGGGGTGCGGCCTAATGCACTAATGAGCTGTGCTGTCAGGGGTGTGGCCTGATATGCTAATGAGTTCCTGCTGTTGGGTGTGGCCTATTATGCTAATGAGTTCCTGCTGGGCTTTTTCTACAAAAAGAGCCCTGATCATCATCATCATCAGTCTATCATCTATCTATTTGAATCAACCTCTGGACTTTCCAGGGTCTGCTATAATTGCTGTGATGCAGAAACCAAGAGCAAATTAACACAACATGTTTTAACACATTTGCTTAAATGCTTACACCCTTACACTTACAAATGAATGCCACACAAGTAAGCCAATAAAACACTAACAGGATGCATTAACAGTAGGAACGTTTCCAAGGATGCAAAAAAACATTGATCTGAAAAATGGTGCTGGTGGAACTTGCTGCTTTAGGGAAAACCAAGTCCTGCCCATGGTAGCAGCAGAAAGTAAAGGGGTAACATAAAACAAGCACAGTGTCTTTCTGCCTGAAAGGCAGTGGCCATGAAAGTTGTATAAAATCTAAAGGTAAGTTCACGTAAGTGTGTTCATTTATCCAACTACAACATCCAACATGGCTTGCAGGTACTGAATGACAATCATAAACCAGATGAGAAGTGTCTCCTACAGTTAGTTTGAGGGCCGAACTAGATGTTACTCTTTACATTTTCAGGTCCTGGTTTCCCAGCTCAGGAACGCTTATAAACACATGAAGATGCCCTATAACAAATCAGGCTATTGACCCATCAAGGTCAGTACTAGACTGGCAGCAACTCTCCAGGCTCTTGGGTAGTGGAAAGTTACCTTTTAGATTTACCTTTCACATCACCTACCACCTCATACTTTTAGATGGAGGTGCTGGGGATTAAACCAAGGAATTTCTGCATGCCAAGAAGATGCTTTACCACTGAGCCACAGCCCCTCCCCTCTCTTCCCCTCCCAGCAAATGCACAGCAGCTGCTGGAAATACTTTAAAAATCAGGAAGGGCCTAATTCAGCTCAGAACTGTAGTGTGTGTGTGGGAGGGACTCCTGCCTTTACCCTGTGCCATTTTCTCAGGCCGAAACTGCCCTAGGGGGAGTTATTTTTCACTTTTTGCAGCCGCACACTTCTAAGCTGAATTGAACTCTCCCTGATTTTCAAAATAACATCTCCCCACATCTGCTGGGGACCCGAATCTTCAAAAAACTGTAATATCTAGTTTGGCTCCAATAGGGCGGGATATAAATGCAATAAATAAATGAATAAAAATGCTGTACTTCCCAGGTTGGGCATAGAAGAAGCGCATGCTGTTCTCCTATTCCTGATCGTCAGCAGTCACTGCTGTTTAGGAGAACACTGAAGTTCAGGACTAAGGGAACAGGAAGTGAGCCAGTGTTCCCTCTAAGCTGAGTTAGTGTGAGCTAGCTCACAGTTTTTTAGCCTCCAGCTCACACATTTTTGCCTCAGCTCAGGAAGGATGGCTCAAGAGCAAACGAAGGCTGCGGTCACACGGAGCATTAGCCACGCTACAGAGACGGAAGATAGGCGGATTTTCTGGGTGCAATCACAGCGCCACATCTGGGAAGCGTAGAGCTCCCGTGGCTCAACCAAGGCTTCCCGCCGAAGATGCGGGGTAAAAAAATAGTACCTCCGAGGTACTAGTTTCCAGAAACCGCGGGGCAAGGGCAGGCGTCTGATCCCGTTTCTGGTGGCATCCGGCGCCTGCCCATGTCCCCTCGCAAAAAGGTTTCCCCCCCAAGTCTCCATGGGATGCGCACAAGCACCCAATGGAGCATGTGCAAACTTCAGTTAAAAACAACAACAACAACCCCCATTTGCCGCTCTGCCCCGCTTCTTTGCATGTGGTGTGATTGGTACCTCCCCCCTAACCACGGGACCTCGACGGGACCTCAACCGGACATCTGTTTGCGCAGCCGCGCATTATTTTTCTCCAGGGCAAACAGCCACGCTCCCCCCCTGCATTTTCCAGCCTGTGTGACTGGAGCCCAATTTATGCAATAGCCAAATTGCTCGCTCACAACTTTAATGCCAGTAGCTCACAAAGTAGAATCGTTCCTCACAAGACTCCACAGCTTAGAGGGAGCATTGGAAATGACTCCTTTATTTGGAGAGTTTAGCTATCTTGTGTCACTGCAAGGGATTCCTGATCGTTTATTACCCTTCCCTCCACCTAGAGTTCCTCACAGATCCTCATCCTGTTTGAAACCTGTCAGCCAATCCCGGCCTAATTGCCATTTCTTCAAGTGTTTCCTCCCATGGGTCATTCTGTCTTCCATAATTCTATCCACCGCTTCTCAGCCTCAGAGCTGAGAAAACGACACTGAAGGCAAAATACACTCTACAGCCTAGCAATAATGTTGTTCCGAATGTACAGCGACACGCTAAGGGCCTCAGACACCAAATCTTTATTCCAAAACAGCCATAGAACGTAGCCACTTGTAATGTAATACTGGAAGGACTACATCCAAACAACGACCGTAAAGAAATTCAAGACATATGACAGAAGCAAAATTCATGTCAACAGTACAATGCATATCCGTAATTAGTTACATGATGTAATTATTGTACGCTGATCTAATTAATTTTTATAGAGCTGTCAGCTCTTTGAGAAATACCGTGGCACCGTTACCTGAGTCCCCCCTCCGTTTTATTTCAACTCATGAGAGTGTTGTTTTTTTTAAAAAAATGATCAGGAATGTGTTGTGGCTAACTTATATTCTGTTTTCTTTGCCTTGGGACAGAAGCCAATGGATCCGCCTCAGTTTCTGTTCCCTCCCTTCTCTTGGCAGTATCTGATACACTAAAACATACAGTCCTTGTGGTGGGCATTTCCATGCCCCTTTGCAGGATGGTGGTGGGGAAAACTTGCATCGCAATGGTGGCACATGATGCCGCAACATCACTTCCTAGTGAGAACATGGAAGTGACGTCATCTAGGGTTGCCAGGTCTGACTCAGAAAATATCTGGGGACTTTGTGGGTGGAGCCAGGAACAAGGTTGGGATATCACTTTTGTGATGTCACTATGGTTGGCAGGTGAGGCCAACAAGCTGGGAGTTCTGGCCATGACATTTAAAGGGACCATGTCCTTTTAAATGCTTTCCCTCTGTCGGAAATAATGGACAATGGGCACCTTCTTTTGGGGCTCATAGAATTGGACCCCCTGGTCCAATCTTTTTGAAACTTGGGGTGTGTGTTTTTTTTCAGGAAAGGCACCACCAGCTATACTGAAAATCTGGTGATTCTCCCTCAAAAAACAGCCCCCAGATACCCATGGATTGATTCTCCATTATACCCTATGGGGACCAGTCCCCATAGGGTATAATGGAGTGCCCAGCGGCCACCCCCCTGCTTTCTGACAGTCCTGAAGCAGGGGGAGGGGCTCCAAACCAGGGGATCCCCTGCCCTCCAAACCAGGGGATCCCCTGCCCCTGGACTGGCAACCCTCATGTCATCATATTTTGGGACACAGTGACATCACTTCTAAGTAGCAGAAGAGTTGGCTTTATTCCCTGCTTTTCTCTACCCTGAGGAGTCCCAAATGGCTTGCAATCGCCTTCCTTTCCTCTCCCCACAACAGGCACTTTGTGAAGTAGGTGAGGCTGAGAGAGTTTTGAGAGAACTGTGACTGGCCCAAGCTCACCCAGCAAGCTTCCTGTGGAGGAGTGGGGAATCAAACCCGGCTCTCCAGATTAGAGTCCTCCACTCTTAACCACTACACCACTTGCCCAGAAGTGCAGTGGGCAATTCTGCATTGGCTCTTCCCTCCAATGTTATACCAAACCCACACTGGAACAGAAATTCCACTCTGCATTGCATGCCTCTGTCACTTTCATTGATCATCATATTTTATGTTACCCTCAATGCTGCATGCCGCTTTTGCTTTCTTTGATCATCGGGTTTCATGGTACCGTCTGCATAGATCTATGGCCATTCAGGGGTGACTTTGCAGTTAGTATAGTGTTGCCCCGGAATATTTGTTTGTTTGTTTTTTTCAATATATTTTTTATTCATTTTTAAACAATCATTTACAACAATAAACGTCACAAGCATTGAACAAGCAATAACAAGCAACAACAAGAGGATCAAGTTGGATTATAAACTAACTCCCCGGATTCGACCAAGGGGACCCTTTCCAAGGTATATAAACTCCTGATAGAACATGATAGTTCTCATACCACCTCTTATCAGAAAGCCTGGGAACGGGATCTTCAAAAATCACTAACGGAGGAGCAATGGTCATCTTGCTGGAACTCGATGGAAAAAAGTCGCCAAGATCTTCAATATCCACCTGCAAACATACAAATTGACTACCCGCTAGTACTATACACCTGATCATCTACAACATCTCAACCCCAATTATAGGTTATTCTGCTGGAAACAATGCGGGATTAAAGGGAGTTACTTCCACTGCTGGTGGGAATGCCCACACGTCAACGTCTTCTGGGAAAATGTCATAGCGGAGATAAACAAGATCACCTCTCAAACAACTCCTCTTAAACCAGAAGTTATCCTACTTCTAATAAATGAAACACTGGACTCACAAAAAAAGCCCTGGGATATTTGAGCGTGGTTTTGAGCTGTACCTTTTCTGTTCCAATGTGGGTTTGGTAAAACAACGGAGGGAAAAGCCGATGCAGAATCAGCCAGTGTGTCGTTGTGTGATGCTATTCCCCTCTCCCTTCCCCCCCCCAGCTCATTTGAGCCGTGGTGAGAGCTGAAGAACCATCAGAGTGGGCCACCAGTTGAGCTTACTTTGCCATCATCCATTGATGACCATACCTGGGTGATCTTTTGACTTGGTTTAAGGAAACAAGGAGGACGGACATCCTGCTTGAACTCCAGAACCCGATCTGCAGTCAACCTAGTCTCCCAGCCGTCTTTCCATTACGTACACTTCAAAAGTATAGCTACGGAAAGATACATGATTAAGGAGACAGCCGGGGCTCCAAACGTACGTTGGACAAGGTAAATTATATAAGAAAAAAACAACTTGAGGGCATAAACGGAGAATTGCAACACAGCAGGAGGGAAGTCAAGCCGGTATTTGTTGCACATATCAATTTGTAAACAAGGGCTGTCACAGTTGCTGAGAAGATTTTTGGAAACCGCATGCTAGAAGAATGCTATTTAGGTGTGCCTGGATACTTCAGATTTCCCCCCCCGGCATGTGGCCTTGCTCTGTTTCCTTGCATCAGCATATTCATTTTCCCATTAGTATGAGAGAGGCTCTCTTGGTGGCCCTGGCTGGTACAGCTAGCAGGTATTTTAAATGTACAAAGCAGAATCTGAATGTATAAGTTTGAACACTGCAATAGAAAACCAACTCGCTTCAGTCAGTGATGGGAATGCTGGCTTGGAAGGCATGGAATACAGCCCTGATTAATCTTTCTTTGTGCAAAAAAGTTCTCCTGACATAATCGCCAATCACTTGACTCGGTAGGGATGCCAGGCTCCAGGTGGTACCTGCGGATCCCCTGAAATTACAGCTCATCTCCAGATTACAGAGATCAGTTCCCCTGCAGAAAATGGATGCTTTAGAGGGTGGACTCTATGGCATTGGACCCCACTGAGGTCCCTGTCCTCCCTAGACTCCACCCCCAAATCTCCATGAGTTTCCCAACCTGGAGCTGGCAACCCTACTTGACTGCCTGGGGCTCTAAGCTGAGTAGAACAAGGCCTCGGTGTTAATGCAAATCTGTGTGTCATATTTCTCTTGGCAGCCATGTTGTCTAGGCCGGTAACATCTGCTTCAAGTCTCCGGCTGATGGTCAGTGGAAGCCTGTGTAAGAAATGAAAATAAAGACTTCTGTCAAATACTCTTTAAAGTATTGCTTTAAAATTGCATTGCTGGAAATCAATTAATGATTAGGCCTTATTATAAAGTTGAGACAGGGGAGTTGAGAGAATAGGGAACTTAGCTTAACTACCGGCCTGCAAAACAACCCAGTAGAAGCGGAAGAGCCTTGCAAAGCTAGCCTAGGAGAAAGGGGAAGTTGCCGTGAGCAAAGAAATATTTCACAAAGGTCAAGGATTTTTTACTTTAAAACTTATAGAAGCTTGCCTTCAGTAGAGAATGTTAGAGGGACGTTTGCTGTGTATTGAAATTAAGAGTGTATTGCTCTCTCTATATATATATATATATATATATATATATATTCTTAAATACATAAAGCTGACCAGCCTAAAATGAGGAACCTGACATTTGACTCTGATAAACAAGTCTGTCGAAAAGATGATGGCCCAAGACAGGCCTGCTGAAATAGGACATCTTGCGGTCTAAAAGTCCCTGTTTTACGAGAAGACCTGTCCCAGTTTACGAGAAGACCTGTCTCAAGATACTTGTGGTGGGCCGTTGTGGGTTATGAAGAAAGGTTAGGAAAGAGTAGAGAAAGTTAATACCATGTTTGGTGAAGAATTAAAGCATAAAGGAATTATGCCCTTTTTGGGAAAATAATGGGTTTGTCTAAATAAAAAGCAGAAGTGACTAGGCGGTCGGTGATTGGAAGTCTGTAACTCTTTGCCACCGGTCTGGAGGCGGAGAGAGGGCGTTTTTATTTTCCACACCCCTTCGGGGAGAGTATTTCTAGGCTGCTCAACTAAACCTGGGTGTGTGTTCTCAGTGTTCTGGGGCACACCCTGCTTGCAAGCTGTATATCAATAAAATCTGCTTCACTGAAGGAAGTCTGTCTCCAGAAATTACTTATTGGTAAGAGCAAAATTTCATTTACCACACCTGTATCGTGTGCTCAGGCTGAAGGTGGAACCAGATCTGGAGTGTGTTTTCCGACCCTGCAAGGGCTCAGGCAAACACAGCGTCATGGCTAATGCCAGTGATGAGGACCACTGGCTGTCATTGCAGGCAGAGGGAGTAGAGGGGTGCTCTTTGATTAGCTTCATGCAAGCACATGGTTCCTGACTGGCTAGCTAATGAAAGGAAGAAGAAGAAGAAGAAGAAGAAGAAAAAGAAGAGGAGGAGGAGGAGGAGGAGATTGGATTTATACCCCTTCACTTGGAGTCTCAGAGCAGCTTACAAACTCCTTTCCCTTCCCCTCCCCACAACAGACACCCTGTGAGGTAGGTGGGATTGAGA
>NW_015171595.1:168146-179017 GCF_001447785.1 Gekko japonicus | reverse complement strand
GCCCAAGGTCATCCAGCAGCTGCGAGTGGAGGTGTGGGGAATCAAACCTGGTTCTCCCAGATTAGAGTCTGCGCACTTAACCACTACACCAAATTGGCTGGTTCTTTGGGCTAGTTAATCAGCAACCAGCGCAATGCTCGTTGAATTGCTCCTGCATCCACCACTATGTCCCATCAATATAGTTTCTGGGAACGATGGGGATTCCTCTCTGTCCATGTTTGGACCCTGGCAGCATCTGCAACATGGTTTTCAAACACCAAATCTTTTCAATAGCCCCTACTCATCAAGTAATCTCCAGCAAGAATCTATGCTGGGCAAAAGGGGGAAGGGGTTGAATTGCTGAACTGTTTTTTGGAAAATATCCAGAAGCGTACCTTTTTTGCAGCACCTTTTTGGTGCTTTGCAGCCACAGTGGGCTGGTACCCTGGGGCCATTTTGGTGTGCTAAAATGGACCTTTCCAATAGCAGTTACACCTTTCACATTGCCAATTGGATCTGGCAACACAGCAACTTCAGAGGTAGGGTTACCAGCTCTGTGTTAGGAGATTTGGGGGTAGAGGCCGAGAAGGTTGTGGTTTAGAAAGGCCAAGTATCTCAGCAGAACATAATGCCATAGACAGTCCGCTCTCCAGAGCTTCCATTTTCTCTACAGGGACTGATCTCTGTAGTCTGAAGATTAATTGTAATTTTGGGAGCTCTCCAGGCCCCACCTGGAGGTCGGCAATCCCAGTTAGAGGGCAAATTAAGCCAAGGATGGATGAAGTTAATTCCATTAGGGCAATGTTTTCTTTAACAGGCCATGCCCTCACATTGAATCAGATTGGTCAGCCTTCAGTGATGACCTCACACAGCCAAATTTGGCTACCTGGCAAAATCATTATGTCTAGAAGGAAGGCAGACGTGAAAGGGGGAAAATGCACCAAAGGTACATCCAGTCAGATTGCAAAAAAGGCCCACATCACTGATGACGTCGCAGAGCATGTCATATATCTGGATTCATTACCTGCCTTTGTGTCACCTGTCACCAGCAAAAGTCTGGATAATGTCCATGTTAATCTACATGGAAAGAACAGAGGCACCTCTCAAGGGGGGGGGAGTTAGCTGTAAAAGAAAAAAACACACACACACACAACATTTTTCTTCTATACATAAATTCCTGGCATTTTGCTTGGATCTGAAGAAGTTTTATTACTATTTGACGTGAACAGTAGCAGACCCGGCTGTTAGCCTTGAAAGATTTTCAATTGATTATATGCTCCATAATTTAGTCACCATTTTTATTACCTGGAATTCATTAAGACCTGTTGATTTTGCAATAAAACCAGTGGGTATGGAAGAGGATAAAATACCTCTATCAAGAGAAAGAAGGGAGGATTAAAATACCTCTACTAGGAGAAAGAAGGGAGGGGGGAGGGGGGAGAGGGACCAGCCAAGCCCTCCATTTGTCTTCACTGACACTGCTGAAAGCCATCAGTTGCCAACAGGACAATGGGGGACTAAATCCAGGCTTCTATTTGCCACCATTGTACCTGTTGCAACAAGACCGTCAGTTGGTAGCAGTCCAAGGAGGGCCAAATCAAGCTCTCTAAGTTCCATGTAGAATATTTTCCCAGAAAGTAATTTTTAGCCTTCCTGTAATTTTTTAATGGCTTTGTTGTTGTTTTATTTATTCATTCTTCAGATTTGTATCCTGCCCTCCCCGGAGGCTCAGGGCGGCTAAGAGGGGCACATGTGCCTAATAAAAACAATAAGAACAGTATAAAAAAACAATACAATATACAACATATTTTGTTGTTCAGTCGCACAGTCGAGTCCGACTCTTCGCAACCCCATGGACCAGATCCCGCCAGGCCTTCCTGTCTTCCGCCGTCCTCTGAAGTTTGCTCAATTTCATGTTCATTGCATCTATGATACTGTCTAACCATCTCATCCTTTGCCGTCCCCGTCTTCTTTGACCTTCAATCTTTCCCAGCATCAGGGTCTTCTCCAGTGAGTGCTCCCTTCTCATTGGGTGGCCAAAGTATTTGAGCTTCAGTTTCATTATCTGGCCTTCCAGGGAACAGTCAGGGTTGATTTCTTTTAGGATTGACTGATTTGATCTTCTTGCAGTCGTCATCGTCAAGTCACAGCCTACTTATGGCAATCTCGGGGTTTTCAAGCTATGAAATGGTCAGAGGTGGTTTGCCATTGCCTGCCTCTGTGTCATGACCCTGATATTCCTTAGTGGTCTCTCATCCCAACACCAACCAGGGCTGACCCTGCTTAGCTTCTGAAATGTGATGAAATCGTGCTAAGCTGGGCTATCCAGGTCAGGGTGGTAACTGGATTGCAACAACTGTTTTTGTACAACAATGATTCCCTTTTTCACCCTGAGCATACTAAATGGAAGGTTTGGATATAAATTGGATGAAATCAGTGAGATTCATAAATATGTCTTTCCAAAAAAATATATATTAGTTGAGTGGAGGGAAAATTGACTGGGAAAGATTGACAGGAGAATAATTTCTACTGAACAGGCCCAGATATCTGTTCATATTGATTCTCATTGAGTGATACCAGCAGAGAATAGACTCCTGTTCTGAAAATTGGTCCTTCTGTTATAACCGCCACAAGCCTCCCACCAAATTGAGAGCTGGAGAACGCAAGAGATTATGATTTTCATGGGGAGTAGGGTTTTTTTTTGGGGGGGGGGGAAGCGATTTGAAAAGCGATGCAGAATCAGATCTTGGTTCAGTTTATTTGCTATGAAAATCTGGAATGAACCTTACCAATCTCCCATCTTGCCCTTTGTTTATTGCTTTTCTGCATCGCGGAACTGGCCCTGGGAGCCCCTCGACGTATACCAATCAGATTTCACGGTGTGTGGAAAATATGAGAAAACTCTCATTAATATCAGCCAGTGAAGCATTCAGCGTAGACCAAGTTGCTCTGGGGCTCTGACTTCACTTCCAGGACAGGAGAACTATACGCCTTCCCCCATTTCCCTCCATCTACCTTGTTCAATATGGATTATCGGCTGGTCACCCAATCAGTCCTGGGTCAATAATCTAGGTAGTGGAGTCCAAGAGAAGTGTTGGGTTGCGTGGGGAAGGAGATGGCAGCATGTGTGTGCGAGTGTGTACGAGTGTGGAGTCAGCGAAACAACTCCATGTGATATTTAGAGCCAAATCCAATCTGGCACCTTGGTAGGGTTGCCAGCTCTGGTTTGGGAAACTCCTGGAGATTTGGGGATGGAGCCTGCCTGAGGGCGGGGTTTGGGGAGGGGAGGGATGTCAGCATGGTATAAATGCCGCAGAGTCCACCCTCTGAAGCAGCCATTTTCTGCAGGGGGACTGATTTTGATCATCAAATTGTAATAGTGGGAAATCCCCAAGTACCCCCTGGAGTTTGGCAGCCTTACACCTCAGCATCACAAATTCTTACAACTAAAAATGAGATGCCTTCTTAGGGCGTCTTCTGTTGGCTTGTTTTGAGTTCTCCTTTTCCCTCTGGGACTGAAGTGACCTCAGTCAGTTTGGTGTTGAGAGCCAGTTTGGTGTAGTGGTTGAGTGCACGGACTCTAATCTGGGAGAACCGGGTTTGATTCCCCACGCCTTCACTTGCACCTGGCTGGATGGCCTTGGGCAAGCCGTAGCTCTGATAAGGAGCTGTTCTTGAAAAACAGCCGTTTCTGTCAAGAGCTCTCTCAGCCACACCCACCTCCCAGGGTGTCTGTTGTGGGGAGGGGAAGGGAAAGGAGTTTGTAAGCCGCTCTGAGACACCTTTCGGTAGTGAAGGGCGGGGTATAAATCCAATCTCTTTTTCTTCTTCTTCTTCAATGTGTTTTCTGCTTGGCTAGTGTGCTGGGCATGTGATCAGTGCAATGAGCTTTTGTGCAACATCATGGGACAGTTTGTACAAATGCACAAGAGCTAGAACAAAATGGGTTAGCACAGGGCCTGTGGCAGAGACACTGAATTCGAGTGCACCCATTATGAAGGCAAAGTGACAGGTTCCACTTGTGCCAACTGATGTTCTCACATTTACAATGTGAACCCTGATTGTATACATACATATCGTCAGGCCAAGAAGAAGGAAGTGTTTTTTTTTTTTATGGTAGTCATGCAGGAGTTTAGGGATGTGTTAAGTCGTGAGCTTAAAAAATAGTCGGAGAGTGATTTCAGCAAGAACACAACTTTATTCTTCAACTCGAACACTTCTCCAACACGGATCAACATCTGATAGCCAGAACAGCTTTAACATTGCAGCTGTCCTGCTTTTAAACATTCCCGGCTAATATAGCCACGCCCACTGTACACATAACAACCAATAGGGTTGAAGACATAAGGACCAATCACCGGTGTTCCCTCTCTGTGAAGTGATTGGATGACACTTCCTGGGCTAGTACTCCGATTGGTTACATTTGGATCCTAGTCCAGGGCGAAGCTTAATATTGCTTTCCAATGAGATGATTCACCATACATAGGTATTCAATGGCAGCAGTTGAATACACTACAGGATGTGAACCTGCAAAATGCCATGAGAAAAGGTTAGAAGGCATGTGTTCTTTGGGGGAATCGTTTGGTTCTCCTGGGGCTGCACTTGGGTTTAACGCGATCTGAGCTCACAGTCCAGTTCTAGCCAGACATTAAGCCAAACGTTGATGGGTATGGAATGAGTTCCAGGCTCAGGTCTGGACTGCAAGGCTCTCGGGAGCATAGTTAGACTCTGTCTACAGCAAGCCTGGGAGAGCTTTCCACTGGAGCTCCTACGGAAGGCATATGTTGACCTACCCTCTGAAACTACCCATCTTAAACCGGTCTTCCTTCAGTGAAACACCCACTTAATCTGGAGGAAGTCTCCTGATATAGGAGAAAGGCTTCAAACGTGATGCAACGGGAAAGGTGGGGTATAAATGTTGCCCGCCCACCCCTTGAATGAAACACAACACAAGTTATGGGTTAAACTGGGAGTTTTAGTTATACATAAGCTGATCTGCACCAACACATTAAAGCACGGGTTGCATTAGTCTTGCCACACAAGCCTCCTAACAGGGCAAACTCACCCCGGCTCAGAGCCAGGTTTGGCATCCTTCCAGACCTTACTTGTCACAGCTCACATACCAGTGCGTATAGGGGAAGGAAGGGCACATTCCAGCCAATGGCTTATGCTCCCCCCACCCCAAAGAGGCCCCCAACTGAGTCACCCTGACTGCCAAGACCATGGGCACCCAGTATGAGGAACCCCCCATCGCTTATATCTCAGGGTGCTTGCCAATTCCACTTCCCCTCAACCCGTGCTTTTCCCGCCTTCCCAGTTAGCGCCTAACCAGCTTTACCAGGCCTACTTAACCACACCCCCTCTGACCATGTGAAGTAGGCGGGGGGAAAAGCCCCCCCTCTCGGCCAATCTGAGTGAGGCCCAAAAATTCCTGCTCAGCCCCGAAAATGGCAATCAGCTAATCCCACACGGTCTGAAAAAGAGGGTGGGTGGGTGGGGAGCTTGTGCTGGGCCAATTTGTGCATGGAGGGCAGCTGCCACCAGACCTGGCTGGCCAGCTCACCCTTGATTGGCCCGCACTCCCACGCTGCACCAGGATTGGTTTGCCTCACCCACATGCTTCATTCAAGAAGCGGGGTGGGGGGGGGAGGCAAACACCAGTGCCTACTTTAGGGGCAGGCACTGGTCTTTTAATAAGTAAATAAAACTTTACCCAGTGGTCTAACAAGCCAGATATTGGGTTAATAAACAAGAATTCAGCAGCAATCTGGGAGTCTATATAATGAATAACAATGGGATGTTAAAACTTGGAGAAATCATTCTGTGCGGGATCTGCCTTGATGAAGCATCGAAATGGGGTCCGAGCCATCCTGTCGTGGAAACCGCAGGAGGTGCTATGTAAAACTACAACACGGAAGAGAAAAAGAAAAGAAAAATGGGCCACAGAACAGGACCGTTTACATTAATGTTATCTATTGGCATGTATTCATCCTTAGACATTTGGTGGAATGTTGGTCAACAGAAACTTTTGTTGATTGTGAAAAGGGGAAGGAGTTGCACTAAGCTCTGATACTACAAAGACATAGTTATTATATCATGGTTGTATTTTGCTGTTTACCAAGCCTCCAGGTGGTGGCTGGAGATCTGGGATTGCCGTTCACATGGAGATCGAGTCACCTGGATAAAATAGCTCCTTTGGAAGGTGGACTCTATGGTATTACACCTCATTGAAGTCCCTCCCTTCCCCAAACCCTGGCCTCTTCAGGTTCCACCCCCCATATCTGCAGGTCTTCCCCAACCCGGAGCTGGCAACCATACCAGAGTGGTCTACTACAAATAAATCCTGAGTCTATTCATTCATTTATTTATTTCAATTTATATCCCGCCGTCCCCGCATCGCAGGCTCAGGGCGGGTTACATCAAATTCGGTAGAAAATACAATACACAAAAATTAAAACAGTTAAAAAACCAATAAAACAAGGGATAAGCGAAGAAGACAGCAGCTCGGAAGGAGAGGTGAAAGAAGAAGTTAAAGGAGCAGCTGGAGGTCCAAAGTACAATTTAAGAGAAAAAAAAAGGAAAATATCGCAAAACTTAAGGACTAGTTTGGACAATGCTTTAGAAGAAATACTAATTCCAAAAGGACATTACTAACATATTAACTGCCCGATTTGGAAGGAATAAGAAGAAACAGATGAATATCCAACCACAGAAGAAGTCTTAAAATTTGACATGGACTTTAACCTTAATACTAACAGATTAATATACTAACACTTAACATCACTCAACACTTTTCTTTGTCCCTCTATGAACCCTCCCTATTTTTCTAAATTATAAAAGTAGAATTTCTCTCCTTTTTAGGAGAGGGAAATAAAATAATTTAAAAAAACCCAATAAAACACATCATCATTCATCTGGTGCAAGTTATCATTAAAATTAAGGCCTCAGAGATGGGATCTCTGGTATGCAGTTCTAAGCCACTGAGGGGAGGCCCAGTAAAGAGGGAGGGACTTCCCTAACTTCCCTAAAAGCCTGGTGGAAGAGCTCCGTCTTGCAGGCTCTGCGGAACTGTAAAAGGTCCCGCAGGGTCCTGATCTCATATGGGAGCTCATTCCACCAGGTAGGGGCCAAGGCTGAAAAGGCCCTGGCCCTAGTCAAGGCCAGATGGACGTCCCTGAGGCCAGGGACTACCAGAAGATGTTGATTGGCAGATCGTAAAGCCTTTCGGGGCTCATAGAAGGAGAGGCATTCTCGCCGATATGAGCTGAAGTGGGCTGTCATGCTCCTGTTTTGTGAAATAATAGTGTTCGAGCCAGGCTGCTGTTCAGAATACATCTTCTGATCTCAAATACCAGTTGTTGAGTTTAGCATTTTGAGCAGATTCTTAAAAATGCACTCTTGCCCCCCCCCTTCAATATTCCCATCTGTCTGCAGGCCGTATCGCCGAGCAGAAGAGCATTATGCGAGATGGAGCGGTGCCCAGCTGCTCTTGGCAAGCACATATCCTAATGCAGTTTTTCTCCCCTGGGTAAATGGAGGCTCACATCTGAGCCAGCTAATTCCACAGCACACTTGTCTTGCTCAGATATCAGAGGGAAAACAAGACAGTGGAATCCTAGGCATTACCATCTGTGTAGCCTTAACCCAATGCTACTTTTTATTGAAGAAAAGGCCCAGATTAAATTTAAATGAGGGCCGCGGTGGGCCAGAGGTTAAGACGCTGAGCTGCAGACTGGAAGGTCTGTAGTTCGGCAGTTTGAGACCCGAGTGCTGCCTGATGGAGTGAGCTCCCGTCTCTGGCCCCAGCTCCTGCCAACCTAGCAGTTTGAAAGCAAGAAACCACAAGTAGATACCGTATTTCTCTCTCCATGACGCACCTGACCATAAGACGCACCTAGTTTTTAGAGGAGGAAAACAGGACGGAGACGCTCTCTTCGCCGGGGCTGGAGGGAGGAGCCGCCCTCTAGAGGCGCCTTTCCTCTTGGCAGCCTACTTAAGCGCCGCGCCAGCCGGCCAACCCCGCCAGTCTCTCGCCACTGCCAGCGTTGCCCCAGACCCTGGCTCCTCGACGGGACTCCCCGCGCGCAGGAGGAAGGTGAAGCCCTAGCGCCTGGGGCGAAAGCGGAGGCCGGGCTGGGTGTGCGGCGGGAGCGCCCCCGCGCTCCTTTGTTTGGCTCGCCCCTTCCCAGACTCAGCGTCTCTTTGTTGCGGTATGCGCTCCATAAGACGCACACACTTCCCCCCCACTTTTTTTTTTGGGGGGGAAGTGCGTATTATGGAGCGAAAAATATGGTAAATAGGTACCAATTCAATGGGAAGGTAACAGCATTCCATGTGCCTCCACGTTTGTTCATGCCGGCCACATGACCATGGAGAAGTCTTCAGACAGCGTTGGCTCTTAAGCTTGGAAACCGAGATGAGCACCACCCCCTAGAATTGTATTCGACTGGCTTTCGAGCAAGGGAAACCTTTACTTTATGCTTAAATATGAACATTTCACATGAAGAGCCACTGTAGGGCACTTCCTGGCATCTTTTGGTTTGGTTGAGTGAGTCTGCCCTTCAAATTCTGCCAAATAACATCAGGTCCCTGTGGGATCTTATGCAATTCTGTTTTTATGGCCAACCTAGCAGTTCGAAAGCAAGAAATTGCAAGTAGATAAATAGGTACCGCTTTGGTGGGAAGGTAACAGCGTTCCGTGCGCCTTGGTGTTTAGTCATGCTGGCCACATGACCACGGAAATGTCTGCGGACAGCGCTGGCTCTTCAGCTTTGAAACGGAGATGAGCACTGCAACCCTAGAGTCGGACTTGACTGGCTTTCGAGCAAGGGAACCTTTACCTTTACCTTACGGTTTTAGAATGTTGTACATTGCCTAGAGCCCCATGGTTGTGGGGATTAGGCAATCAATACATGTAATGCAATGTAATGTAATAAATAAATAAATCTCATTCAGAAATAAAGTTTACTTGGGCCATTTGTTGGGCTGAATCCAGACTAAACTGGCAAGTTCCACCAATTCACCCTTCCATCTCCAGACCCCTCTTATTCCTCGAGGTCCCCTATACCTCCCCCATGAGCAGCATTTTGTGGATGTTAATCAGCTGCAGTCGGGGGGGGGAGGCAGGATAGTTTCTTTCTGCCATTGGAAAATTGAGTCCGGATCCAACCCAGTGACTTCTATGCACTGCTGGAACTTGGCCTTCTAGGGGCATCTGGTTGGCCACTCTGGAAAATAGGATGCTGTGGTAGATGGATCCTTGGGCCCCTTATGCATGGACATCTTACTGCAGATTTTTAGGGCAGTAAAGCCTTTAATTTTGACTTTGGATTTTGCACCCACCTTACATACCATTGTTTTTCCTCCAGTGTATTTATTCTGTAGCTACAGTTTTAAAAACCCACACTTTTCTAAATTGGGGTGGAACGTCACTTGTGATATATGGGGGGCAGTGTCCAAAGTTTTTGTTGTGGTTTTTTTTTAAAAAAAAATACACAATTGCCCTATCACAGCTGCACAGTAGTGTCCAGCAAGCACCTTCCATTTAAGTCCTTGTGGTTCAGGTTTTGCACATGCATTTTAGCATTAGTTGAATGAAAGGGAACAGAAAGGAATGCAGGCAAACCCAATGTTGAAATTGGCCTGACATTTTTGGAAATTGACAAGCAGCTGTAAAACCCCATTTTCCATATTGCCAAGCACTAGGGGATTCTCTGCTGTGTTATCAGCCACTGTGAAAAATGGGAAAGTGTCACATGATCTCATAATACAAGTGAACATATTGAGTGTACAGAACACAGAGTAGAACCCACTGGCATTGCAAGCTGTGATTGTTGGCAACATGTGTCTTTCTCTCTATGTGTGCATGCACCTGTGCAAAGTCAGCTGCAACTCCACCATGCTTTGCACAGGGCTGCAATTTGTATGACGGAGGAGTCCTCTGGCAGAAGCTCCGGAGAGCTTCTTTAGTCTTGTGCCACTAAATTGAAAAAAAGGTGGGTATTTTCGCTGATGGCCTAATGCAGCTGCCTGACATTTGGTGTAGTGGTTAAGTGTGCGGACGCTAATCTGGGAGAACCGGGTTTGATTCTACCTGTGCTAGCATTTCCTCCATGGGGTCCACACCTCCGGTTGCTCCGTCTTCCATGGTGGGGATGTGTGAGCGTTGTGGGTGCTGGCAATCTGTCACGGCAGGACCAGGGGGCGTGACACAAGCAAGCAAAAGTCCAGGAACAGTCCGAGGTCAAGCCGGGCAAATCAGGTAGCAAGGTTCAAGCAGGTTTAAATCACAGTCCAAAAGCAGGGTCAGACATACCAAAGTTTCAAGTCCATAAATCACAACAATACCAGAGGAGTCAGAGATGAACGCAGGGTCAACAAAGCCAAAGGTCAAAAGCCGAGGATCAAGCCGAGAAGAATTCCACAAGGTCTGGAGCAGAGATGCAAGGATTCAGGTCCTGAACAAACGACGTTGCCAGCACAAATGACTGCTGGCAACAGACTTGCATATATACAGTGCTAGCTAATCAACTCATTAGCTAGCCAGGAGTGAGGACAGGATCCTGTCAGTAATCAGGGCTAAGAGATCTTCTGGCACGCATGCGTGCATTCTGCCTTCGCTCTCTCAGCTGTTGTCTTCTTACATTCCTGAGCCTGGTTACAGGTGGAGGCGAGTCTGATGATGAATTACTGGGCTGCAGCAGAGACTGATCCCTTGCAGGTGTTCCCTGGGAGGCTCTATCCTCCTCACCACTTAGATAGCTTTCAGCTACAGGATCCAGTCTTTGCCTTTCTGCTGCAGTACTGTCCTCAGGAGCCTGTTCAGGGTCCTCAGGAGCCTGTTCAGGGGCATCAGCAAAGGCAGGCATGACATCAGCAGGGGCAGGCATAAC